>NC_092871.1:6624421-6807989 GCF_032062135.1 Pyxicephalus adspersus | reverse complement strand
AGTGTGGGAAGGAGGACACAAGATGTTCACAGAGGCACAGACTACACAGATCCACCTGTACATCCACAACACATGTATTCAGCATTCCATGTTTTTGTATTTGACTTGCTAAAAAGAATAATTCTTAGGTGGCTCGCCAGTGGAATAATCAGAATGCCTCACCATTCCTGCTACACCTGCGCAGTGTGGGATTGGGTGACACACTTCCGGAAATGTAAAAACAAATGCAGATCTCATTGTGCTGAAGGAGTAGCTCTCAGTCTCATGGGGTAAGTGTATCCCAGGAGGCTGCGGGCTTCCCACTTCAATTTAAAAAAATGTTTAGAAAAAAAAATAACATATTTTTTACTTTATATAAGAGGGGTATCTACTCTTTTATTTAGGTAAAAAGAATTGATGACAAGTCTGCTTTATAACCTTTCTTTATTGTAGAGGTATTAAAGAAAGTGAGCGTTCCAATTTGAGAGATGCGCACTGGTGTGTGCTGCTGAAATCAAGCTGATTAAATGGAATATATGCTTATTTTTGAACATATAAAAATTGCTAATGTTACCACTGATAAATTCATAAACTTTATTTATATGTTTTGGATTAATTCAGTTGAGTGATTAATTTATATATATATTTATATGTTGTGGCTATACTCCACCATATATATATATATATATATATATATATATATATATATATTGAATTGATCACATATTAGATTCACACTTTGTTTTTATATTTGTAGGGATTTGTAGCCAGATATAAACTCGCCAAGTAAATTATTTAATAAATACATTGGACCTGTTTGTTTACTATGGTCGTTCTCAATTTTAACATCCACTAGGCTGCATGCTGTGTTATCAGACAACAGGTTTTCCTCTCTGATGTATATCTTAGTTACATGTTTCTAACTAAAGTACATATTGGGACAGAGTTCCATTCTGTGAACACATGTGAACAGTTTAAGGGCTTATAGATGCTCCAATTTAGTTCAAATTTCAGTATTTTGAATTTGCTCATTTTGCCCAGACAGAATCAAGAAATATTAAGCAACTGTAAAAAAAAATGGTAAAAAATGAAAATCAAATACAAGTGCAAAAAAAAAAGGAAAAAATACTAATTGAAATACAATAATCATAAAAGCGCACAGTGAATAAAGAAAAAAATAAATGGGATTTTTAAAAATGTTTCATAAGCAGCTCAATGAATAAAACTGAGAGCATTTACTTTGGAAAAGAAGAATCAGATTAATTGCAGGAAATTGACTCTGCTCATTGCTAGTTGGCATCATATGACTAGTAATTCACAACATAATATGCATACGTTGTTTATGTCAAGGAAGACATGAGGGGATAAAGCTGTGGGCAGCAATATTACAAAGAGAAAAAATGAGTGCAATTAACTCAAAAACAAATGAATAAGTTATATAGATGGAATTAGTAACACAATATGGAGTCTATTCATCAAAGGTTCCTGCTAGATATATGATCTGTCTACCCATGTTAGACTATTGAGTTCATTTATCAAAGATAGATATTGCAGACACTGATGAACGAACCTTGTAGCACATCATTGGGAGTTGTGTTATTTATAACATGTGAAATAAATAAAACTCTCTGATGGATGCGTCCGCTGTCTTTACAATTGTCTAATGTAATCCTTAATATCTACTTTTTTCCATCTGTAACATATCTGTGTACAGTAATATTTAGACTTCTTCCAGATTCTTTTTAATAAGGATGAATAGATTTGTTTGAGAAAATCTGATTCCCTCCAAATTGGGCCGATCAATGGTTTGTGGTTGTTTGCCACCGATTACTGATTTGATACACGGTTCCTTAAGATCATGCCATGGCTACTTATAATGAAAAGACATTTACTATCCAAAAGGAAAGATCCTGCTTGTAATAATTTTACAAAAAAAAGCGGCCTTTGTTCACTGACAGGTGAATTGACAAAGTGTTAAGGCCGAATTTATGGCAAAACCTAAATCCCATTGAAATCAATGACAAAATCAATTTGGCCAGCAGATCTGTGATAGTCATAGTCACGTGCTGTTGTAATCTGACAACCAGATTTTCTCCTCCTCATCTTGACAATATTAAACCAACACACTTCAATAAACTTGGGACCTTATTGGATAGGACATGGGGCAGCGAGCATGTGCGCCCCTTATTTTATCCATAAAAGCGCCTCTGGAATCTGGATTTCCCAGAATAGAAGGGGGTAAAAGGCATGTAACCCTTCTATTTTATGGCAAAAACCAGACCAGAAACTTTCCTGCCATCATAAGGAGTAGGGGCCATCATTGGAGAGAGGGCCTCTTTCTCACAACATGACCCCTATGTTGAAGGGTCTACAGGTAGAGGGCCCCCTTTAATATTGGCAGCCCCAGATATCCACCTCTTCACTGGGGAATAAAGACAGGGGTATATGTTACTCCATAAAATTTCCGAAAATAACCAAAACCACACAGTATGAATAATATCTCTTTTTTTAACTAATATTTCTCTTTGCAGGATCTTTTATTCTTATGTGTAGTATAGGTATCTGTGATGTCCCACACTGATCCATCTATCCAGTAATGGTCTGCTGCGACAAGTCCTGCAAAGAATGTGCTATTGATTTTGACAAAGACCCAAATCCGTTTACCATTATTACAGGGGAACATAGGAATTTCAAAATTTGAAAATTTAGTGACATCACAATAAAAATATATTCTACTGTTAAAGAGAAACTTTACTGTTAAAGAGCTTGTGATGTACAGTTTTTAATTACTAAACATTAGCCCCCCAATCTAATGCCCCATTCTTCACCTGTAGCAAGCCCCTGCACAGTACACAGTGGCCCCGGGACTTTACTGCACATGGGATGGTGTCTGGGGAAGGGCTGGCAGAGGACCAGGAGCCAACAGATAACGCAGTACAAGGTATTTACAAAGACAAATCCACAATACTTAGCCAAGGTCATACATGGGTGATCAGTCCACCAGATGAGGTGTTAAGGGAAAAGCACAAAACAGAGTAGGGGTCACAGGCAAAAGGTAGGTGCAGGCGCGGTTCAAACAAAAGGTTGGGAACAGGCAAGGTCAGCAACAGTAAATCAAACAAAACATACAGGAGCAAGGTCAGCCCAGCAAAAATCTGAATCAGGCACTACTAACTGGGAGCAGAGAGGCTATAAAGCCCCAGCATCCAATGGTAGCGTGGGATTGAGATCAGGAACAATTGTGCTCATCAGTTGCAGCATGGCTCTAAATCCCTTTCAGCTTCACCATCTCATCGCAGGGGATGTGGAGAGATCAAACACATCTAAAGGGAAGCAAGGATACTGCAAGCTGCAGAGTTAGACAACTAATTCCTAGATCTACTCCGCTGGTGTAAGCGCCACCAGAGGGAATAAGCCGGGCATGCTCTACTATGGCCAGCACGTCTCCTAACACTAAGTTAGTGATGGCACAAGGATAGGCTTCCCCATAATTCCCCAAAAAACAGGATTAGCTCCTGTAGTGGGATCATGACTACTTATCAAGAAGTGACAGTGCCTACTTAGATCATTGATCTTCCAGTAGGGTATACCTAAGTATGCTTTTTCACCAACTTTCCACTCTACCTTTGTTCTGTCGCTCCAAGGAAGCAAAGTTATAAGAAGAGCATGTGAACTCCTTCCCCCATGTGAAAAGACCCAGTATGGTCAAATTCGTCCATGTTCACTTTGTTAAAATTGAACACCAACAATGTTTGGTGTAGCTATAGACCTTCGGGCGCTGGTGCACAATTTTAATCCGAGTCCCCCTATATACACATACACATATTTATATATATATATATATATATATATATATATATATATTACAGTTGCTGTCTTGCTATTACCCCTTGGTAGGTTTGAAATTTCATTAAATACTGAATAAGACTACAATATACCTTAAAATCTTGGAATCCTCTTGGTTGTCCCTTTTGGATTTTGCCTTCATTTTGCGGTGGTTTTCTCCCCCACTACTTGTGCTAATTCCTACGCCAGGTTAAGTTGCACCTGTTTGTTGACACATGCTGGTATGTATAATGTACTTTTTCTAAATAATTTTGGTTTTGTCTTGAGATATGTAAATTTAACAACTAACGCTCTACCTGTTTGTATTATGTTATAGTGCTGCCATATCTATTGTCTATACAAAAAAAATCCCTGAGGAAGCGGAATAAATCTGCGAAACGCATCGGATTGTCACAGCTTACCAATTTATTGTACTTACCTTACTTATTGGTATATCTAGCAGTATGTTTTTACTTTGAGTCTGCTATCTTACCTGCCACTATGTTATATGGAGGTATCTTGGACCTTTTAATGTGTGTGTATTTTTGTTAAAGCTTTTACACTTTGCTATATTAAAGTTTTTTTTTATACATAGTTATGGCTCTATATATACTGCCTTAAAAGTCCCACTTATTGATACTGTTTTATTATTATTTTAAATGGGGATGTTGGCAGTTTGTTGAAACCACATGAACCTTGGCAATTTACTGGTACTGTAACTAGACCAGCTGCTTATTGTTGGAAACGGAGCCGGCAGAGGGGATATCCTACTCCTACTGTTTCCCTTTGCCAGATGATGCCATCCAATGCAGAGCCAAAAGGAGAAAGCCAATGGTAAAGGATCTCCTTCTTCACCTTTGTGTACAAAGTCAGCCAAGTCAGAAGGTCTTGAAGATGGATTCTACTGGACATCTGAAGCTAGGGGCTTGGTCTCAATGGAAAACTCTACAACTTTTGTTCCTACGCCACTGTTTGCCACTGTGGGCCCATTTACCAGTGCTTTGGTATCTCATTGGCTGGTGGTTGTGAGAATTGGAGCCACAACACCAATGCACAAACCTGAGCAGATAATCCCCAGTATTAAAAGCTATAACGTTAATCAAAAAATGAAAGAAAAGACAAATAAAATGTGATAGTCCCTTAAAAAATGCTATTTCATATATAAATTACAAAAAAACATTACTACTCACTAAACACATTTTGAATTCCAATTACAAGGAAAAATTGTTACAGGAATTTGTGGGTCTATAATTATTTCCTTATAGGTCAGAACAATGTGTGAAGGAATGCTAAGCACACCACCATTCGAATTTTCAGTCTACAGCTGGGAAGAACAAATCCAAAGGGGACCAATTTTCTGGGGTTAAGCATTTTTTAACCCGGCGTGCGACTTTTTAAAAACAGAAAATGACGACAATTAGAGGCCATAAAGCTTTCTTGCAGCCTCCGTCTGTTTTGAACAGACATACAAAACTCTTTAAAAAATGGAGTATTTGTAGTAATGTTACATATGAATAGAATTTCGTAGAATTCCAACTGCAGGTGTTGTTCTCGTTACCAGGCAACATTTTCTTTATTTATTTATTGGGTCGCTAGACCTCCAATGTAAGTGCATACGGTCTCAAATACACCTTGAAAATACATAATCGGGTAAGGTTCATTGCACCTCCAGAGAGAATTACAAACCAGTAATTATACCACAATGGTATAGAATTTGTGATGTACTCTGCAGAGTAAAATTAATAAGGTAATGGGGTTTCTTTTTTTTCTTAACTTACTAAAGTTTCTCTGAATTCTAAATGCCAACAATTAATTTGCATCCTTTTTGCCCAGATTCTAAACAATAGTCGAATAAACATAACATTCAGCTATGTAATTACACATCAGGAGTTACTTACTCTTTTGTTTCATTATATTAAATTCCATTATTTTAGAACTTATTCATCTTAGTCATTGGAGGTAATTATATCTGCATAAAATCCTTAGGAAAATTTTTACACTAAACTTTTCCAGGAAAGGGGTGACTGTAAAAGAAGAATGTGCATACTCACCAATAGTGCTTACTATATGTCATGCTTAGGGTGATAAGGGCCACTAGGGGGCCCTACATCTTGCATAGAAATGGTGTGAGCCCTGGGAAAGGGCCAAAGTGCAGAGTATAAGCAGTAACCAGGTCTTCTACAGAGCCTCTAGTGGTGGGGATGTTGCACTGCTGGTTACTGCCAGGTTGCAGTTCTTGAGCACATCAGGGTGGGGAGGAAGGTACACAAATCACTAAGCAGTAAAATGGTCAAGGAAGGCCAGGGTGGATGCAAGAGACCAAGAGAGGTCAGGCCATAAGCCAGGGGTCAAATACCAGGGATTCAGGAAATAGTAATCGGTGACACAGGGGCCACCGCAGACACATGGAGAAGACACTGGAAGCAACAGGAGGCACAGGTGACACAGAAGACACAGGGATACTACAGCCACAGAGGAACACTACAACAACACAATGGAACAAGCAGGGAAACACTAGACTGGGCAATAAGGGGTTAACACAGGAGCTGGACAGGGAGAGCACTGAAATTAACAGCAGCTGCAGAGGAAACACTCAGCAGAGCTAGGGGGCTCGGCACTAATGGAGACATGTTGCACCAATGCTGAGTTCTGTGTCTGAGCTAGCTAAAAAGCCAAAGGTGATTTACAGGCCACATCCTGATTCCCCCGCGGGGGCAATACTGATTAAATCTGGAAGGGCAGGCGTGCCCAGGCTCAGAACTGCAGGCATGCGCAGGAGAGAGGAGTCTGTGTTTTAGCGAGGAAGAGGTAAGTGTGACACTGTAGAGATAAGTGAATGTACAAACCCCGTTTTGGTTCATTCTGGGTTTCTGTTTGAGCTGAACGAATATTTACATTGCCAAGCATCTGGTTGATAAAATTCACAGCTGGCAAAATGACAGTTGGCTAAAGATTGGGGTCCATGTATATTCACATGCTTTTATTGGGGCTTTACAGCCTTTAACATTTTCATGGTCTGGCCATGGTAATGGTGTCCATTGCCCATTGGGTGCCAATTGGGTGTGAATCATGCAAATTTAGGCAAGATATATATATCTATATATAGATATATATATAATTTAATTTCAATCCAAAGCAAACCATCAACACATTTCAATATTATGAACATCAGTAGTGGACATTTCATCTTGATGTTATGTAAGGAAGGTCTGGTGCACAAACTTCTCCAGACTGGTTTTACCCAGGCTCTCTGATGTCTTGCATCTTACAATTTGATATTCCCCCTTCCTGTTACTGTACTGCTCAACACTAATTAGATCCTGACAATTTGTCACCTGAAGTCCAATGGAAAACACTTGCCTCCCACACGGTTCTCATTGGTGTTTTCTGTTGACCTCTAAGTCATTAGAAGTGATATAATTTATATGGTTCAGAAGGAGAAACTAGTATAAGCTCCATGTCATTGCATCTCAGAAGGTCCAGGTAGGTTTAAGCAAACATAATGAGAAGCAGGCCACAACAAGCCTCAGAACTGCCACCTACACAACACAATTGGAGCAAAGTGGAATCTGCTGACCTTTGTTTCAAAAGCTTATAAAGCACAGAAGAAGGACACCTACAACCCAGACATAACTATTGGGTGATATCTATGTACTACGGTAATATATTGAGATTGCTGTGACCTATATTTGCTCTCCTGCTGACTTCTAGGTCTTTAGAAGGGATAGGAAAGATGTGCTTGTTAAAAGGAGGACCCAGTATGCTATCTATGTCAATGCATCTCAATAGGTCTAGCTAGGTTTAAAGTGCAAGGTAATCCACGATACTCACCTGTCCCCATTCTTTGACCGGGTAGGATTATCTTCTGCTTTCTTCTACAGTGGTTGATTTCTGGCCATTCTGAATAGCTGGGCCAATGTAACTCCTGAGCACTCCTATAAGTTTATTGAGTTTATTGATTTCTGGCACAAGCAAAGGGAAGCCAAGATTGCCAAGTATCCTGGCCTCAGAAGCTGACGTTGCACATGCACAGAAACCTGGCGCAATCAGGCAAGTAGGAGGAATTATTGCAGAAGGAACATTGTCTGTCTCTTTCTGCAACAATGATCTACCTGATTGTGGATTCCAATAAGTGGAACAAAAGAAACATAATGCAAAGCAGGCTAAGCTAACCTTATTGACTTATTGACACCTACATCACACCATTGGAGCAAAATGGAATCTGTTGACCTTTGTTTTAAATGTTATTCAAGCAAAGGAGAAAGACACCAGTCTACACAATCCATATCCTGTGTACCCAACCCGTGTACCCAACCCCAACTGTCTTCCATACAGTTCTTCCTGAGAGGTAGAAGTCAGAGACGGAGGGAGGAACCAGTATGAACATGTCAAAGCATCTCAACCAGTCCGGCTAGATAGAAACACAATGCAAAGCAGGCCAAAACTAGCCTCACAATTGTCATTCTACTCAACACCATTGCAGTAAGCTTGAATGTACTGACCCAGGTTTATTGAAGGTTGCAGATAAAATAACAACACTGCAAAAGAAAACCTTGCCTGTCTGGCACTTACATCCCTGTCTATCAGCTGGAGGGCTTCTCCCTGTCAGCTCAAAACCAAGCTTGCAGCAACCTTCTACTCACTTTTGAGCTCACTCACACCGACTGACTTGAGCTCACTCACCCAGACTGACTTTCTGAGTTTCTCAGCAAAGCTCCTCACACAGCCCACCTGTCTGTGTCTCCAACTGAGCTGAACCCACACAGACCCCTCTCTTTGTCTCCAAAAGGAGCTCACTCACACAGACCCCTGTCTGTGTCTCTCCAAGCCAGACTACTGACTGAGCCCCTGGTTCTAAGTTATGTCCCCACCCTCAGTGCTTCTTCATTAATTATCTCATAGGTAAGAGTCTTCCACCTGCTACTTTACACAGGAATCTTGGGCAAAATTTATCTCACATAAAAGAGGAATCCTGGGCAAATATATCTCCCTTCCACCTCCAATGCTGCCTTGGTGTCACACTATGTACTGATGTACTGTGGTTGCCATGATTTACATTTACTCTCCACGCATTGCTTTAAGTACATTTTTGCATTTTTGTGCACATCTAATTGTTGTCTATTATTTAGATACATTACTGGAGTGTATACAATTTTGTGACAATAGAAGTATTTTTTGTAAAGCATGTATAGTAGGTGTACTGATTGTATTATTACATGTTGTGCTTTCCAGTAATGGATTGCGGGAATAAACCATTTGTAACCTAGCACCCGTCATACGTGTTCTTTTCATGGCGTTCAGTTTTTACAATTATGTTGTAGCAAGGCTTAGAATGTCTGTTTGACGTGCTGTCTGTGTCCCATTGGTGAGGATTTTAAAGCAGAAACTCGAATTTCATTATTTTCTTTCTCTTACTGATCACCTGAACAGGAAGTTGGGGGAAATCTTTCACATTGCAACAGAGAAGCAACAAAGAGAAAAAAGGTTTTCCTCTCCTCTTTTCACCCCAAATAAATAGAAAGAGTTAGATTTGATCTTCTTGTTCTGCCTGACAATCTCAAACAGACACACAGGGCTCTATTTATAAAACAGGGAATCACACATCCACTCATCAGATGTTTGAGTGAATGTCAGACTCTCTGTTTAATAAAAAAGAGCCCAAATTAGGGGATTTCCAAATTTCCTCTTTTAGCTGTCACGTCAGACAGGAAATAGGGCAATTTTCCCATTCCCGAGGTTTCAAAAGTAACCTTCAAAAAAGGTGAGATATTCCCTTATTTCTTTTTTCAGTCTAAGAGCCAGATTGACATGAAATGGGGAAATTTCCCTTTTTCTTCCTCTTCTACTTGACAGTGTCAAATAAACCGAAGATAAGTGTGAATCGCCCAAATGAGGACAATAGCATGTAACAGCTTTTCCTTCTGCATATTATAGACCAGTGGGTAGACAAGGGGTACTTCTGTACCTATTATGGGGCCCAAATGGCAGCCATGACTATAGGAAGGCATTTAAAAAAAATGCTGGAGTAGAATTTTAAGAAAAACATTGCCTGCAACTAAGACTGTAATTCATTGTGAAAATGTAGCCTTGAAATTTGTCCTTAAAGCTGCATAATACACGACAATGTAGACCGGTGCCGGCTGTCCCTCATAATTTGATAACATGTCACTTGGTGGCACCCCCTGTACAATGGGAATCTTAATATTAACCATCTCTCTATCCCTACTGAGAAGAGACATTAGCGACACAGCTATACAATTAAAACTTGAAACAGTTGGCTGGCTTACTGAATGCAAACAGATTTTCAACTTCTCAAAGTATAAGGGAAACCATAGCTCAGTGGAGTCATGACACAGCGGTGGTTGTGATGGCGCTGTATGGCAGACATGGCAGACGCTACATAGAGGAGAAGAGAGGCGACAAGGGTGTGAGATACACCTCTCCATCAGCACATCAGGTTTTCAGCCCCGTTGCTTCAGGTTTTGATCCGCCTGGCACCTCTGGCACTGATGTATTTTCCTCCAAGCGCCTTCCTTGGCCTGCTCCATCTGTTGGCTGATTAAAGATCTTCTCTCTTCATTTTCAAGGTTATCCGCTAGATGTAAAACATCTGCTGTTGTTCTGCAGCTTCCCAGGCACGTTTTAATCAAGACAACACAAGATTTCTGTCACCCTCTCCTTCCTGATAAGGAGCATTAAACATCAATTAGAATGACTCTTTCTGTATTTTTGTAGCCTCCGGGTTTATAATGGATACAGAAGTCTTCTACAAGGAATATACAACATTTCCTAAAATAAATTGCCACCTATTATTAGTCAAACGATTATTACAAGGTATTTTCATTAATAATAGCAAATGTTTAAATAAATAAGAAGTATCTTTGGACCATGACATTTTTTACAATATGAAATCATCCTCCAGCAGAAAATGCCGGCGTATTATCCTGATGAGATATAGGGGCAATCATCAGTAAAGTGATCTTATTTCTACAAGCAATTGTTGACAACACACAATGCTTTGGAGACCTAAATTTTATCAAATTTAGATTTAGGTCTGCGGGATTTTAACAAGAAAAACATATTTGATTCTGGGTCAGCTTTTGGTATTGATTGAGATTGGCTAGTTGTTAAAGGAGTCATATATTAAAGCTTTAAAAATGTAAGTTTCCATGATCAAGGAGGTTAATTTTGCAGAAAGGGACAGGCGATGCCCTGTGGTAATGTGTCTTACCTGTCTGTTAACTCCGGGTTTCCGGCATTAAAATACAGTGTGACTCGGTAATCCTGGCATCCCTTGTGTGTGCCCGGGATGAGTGAATGACATCCCACTATGGCCAATCAAAATGGCCAAAGATGTTTGTTGGAGAAAGAAGAGAAGAAGATGTCGGCACCTGTGATGGAATGCAGTGAGTTGTATGGATTTAGTTCTGCTTTAACAGAAAAAAAAGATTTATTCAACGGTACACAGATAAAGGACAAGACATTGTTATACTGCTAATATAAACTTTATCAACTAGCCTCCTAAAGGCAATTAGGAAAAAAACAGAAACAGGAGACCCATGGACCTCTTCTGGGTCTTGTGATAGAATGGGTTTTTTAGGTTGTTACCAAAAGATAGCTCTTACAAAGAAACAATAAAGAGCATATATATTAGGCACTTATTTAATTAACATAGTAGTAGTCTAATTTTCCAATGCATTTAGCAAAAAAGCTTGCTCAAAAGTTTCATATTTCAAACCAATAGATAGAACGTATATGTATATAAATAAGTGTACAATATTTATGTATGTATGATACTAAGAACTGATATTTAATATACATTATGTACATTATTTTTGTATCTTCTATCTTGTGTTTTGAAATTTAAAACTCCCTATATCTCCTGAGGAAGCTTTTTTTCGGTTTTCAAACCATTAGATAAAAGATATACAAATATAGATATGTATATATATGTGTATACCTTCTATACAGTGGTTAGAAATCTAAAACCTTCTATATCCCCTGACGAAGCTTTAGTGTCAAGAGTGTTGGTAAATAGTACCTACTTCAGTAAATTAAACTATATGTGTGATATTAACCAAAGGCTGTGGATATAATTGTTGCCTAGTTAACAATATTAAGACTTAAAGCCCAACTCTGGGTACTTCATGAGCAAATGCAATGAAAATCCTGCACTGAATGGGTGAACCCTTGCCATATCCCTATTCAATGAAGAACTGTTGATCTGGCATTGTATTTGATGATATCAATTACCTACAACTGGCAAAGCTGGATCAGTAATGGTTTGATGATAAGGAATGTTGCAGGACTGAAGCGTAAGTTAAGTGTTCACAGGTATTTATTTCCCTCCAAACCTGGTGGAAGGGTACATATACCAGCAACCCCAAAGTGTTTTTTTATATTATCACTAGTAAAACCAAGACAAAACTAAGACAAATGAAAATGATGGAAAGAAAATGGTTACCAAGAATTTCAATTGCTGTTTGCACAT
Organism: Pyxicephalus adspersus; assembly: GCF_032062135.1. NCBI lineage: Eukaryota > Metazoa > Chordata > Amphibia > Anura > Pyxicephalidae > Pyxicephalus > Pyxicephalus adspersus. Next base: position 6,795,694 of record NC_092871.1, on the reverse strand, counting down.
TATACCATTACAGAACACATAGTTACATATTTATTCTGTGAAGAAGAAATTTGTATTGTTCTTCAGAAAAAAACTGGAAGTGAGCTTTTATGATTAAAATTGTCGCAATTATATGTGTAAGAGAAGCTAAATGAGAAAAATAATTGTGTCATAGATGCAACATATCCAATGCTTACTTAAAAAAAAATATTTTGAATCTTTTGAAATGTTTGTTTGAGTAATTATTGTGTATTTACTGCTTGCTGTCACTACTTATTGCGACCAAAAATCCACAATAATACATCCGCCCGGCTGCAATTATTTTGTTCTAGACTGATAATAGCGAGATTTCAGTGCTGATGGAGCTGCTCAGAGAGCAGCACGGGTTCAACCTTTGCAAGACCATGGGACATAAAAAATATGGTCAAAAATATGTAATCCAAATTCCAGGTATGGAGACACTAATAGGGGAAATGGATGTTGCTGACCACTGACATCTCCTCTGGCTTGTCCTCGCCTCTCTCATTGGCATAATCGTCACATGAATTGTGAAACCAGTAGCTACCACCATAGACAACCACAGATACAAGTTAATCTTTAAGACTTAACGTAAATGTAATGTAAAGTAATACCTGTGGATTTGAACTTTGAGCCATTGAGTAGCTGTGTCTCCCTGTAGCTATGTGTCTTCTCACACAGCTAGGACCTCTCATTCTTTTTGGTTTTCTGCTAACAAACCATGGCTTTAGAATTTCGTACAACCTACTTCCTATAAAGTCCATCATCCTTATGTAGACACATGGGGTATGATTTACTAAAGTTCTTCAAAACTTCAAAACAAGAAAATCCATTTAAGAATCTATTCTAGGTTTGCTGGACCCTGGCTCACCTATGATGGTCTGCCTTCTCCAGTTCTGGAAGAAATTAGTAAATCAGGCCCATGGTTTCTGCAGAGATGCAGTGAAATACATCCTGCCATTAATTGTTCCTCTTACTTTGGATATCACATGGTTACAGTTGACTGACCCTACCACTGAATGATAGTTCTGAGAGCAAGCACATAAAGAAGATATTCTGTCTACCAATTTTCTTCCATAGACTGGTGTATTCACTTGCTAGTGAATCTTGCCTGTGGTTGGTTCACCATAGGTTTGGTAAAGGTTTTTAAACGTATACAAATCCATTGGCTGGGAAGAGAATATTGTGTAACCAATAACCTACAAGAGCTGAGTTGCCAGCTTAAACAAGCAGTCTCCCTAATTGCTGGTGGCTATTAGGGCAGCACAACCTATAACAATCAGCAACCAATAGGAGTGGTGCTTGCTGTTTACATTAGTAACCCTGGATTCTAGCCAGTTACTAACCTATATAACAGACAATACCTCTATTGGTTGGTGGTTTTCGTTGGGGAGCTACATTCCTTAAAAATTAGTTTCATAGTTGTATTTCTGCAATACCAGGTTTATTTTAAGGCGAAACTAAAGCCCCACAACTTACCTATATGTATCCCATGGTCGAGCGCCAATATCTTCCTTTCTACTTCTTGCAATTCTTTGGCCACCTTGATTGGCTGTCCTGGGATGATGTAAAACAGTTCACTCATTCCTGCCACATGCAAGGGAAGCCAGGATGGCCGGGTATCCCTTGAACCCAAAGCTGACATAGCTCAGCTTTGTTGCATTTAACCAGTGCAATCAGGCAGGTAAATCGGGTTATTGCAGAAGGGACATTGCCTGTCTGATTTAAAAATTTGTAAAATGGACTTCAGTTCAACTTTAAGCATTTTAAAATCCTTCAATACATATAGAAAACTTGATGGGGATTCTCCTTTAACTTCGGTGTCAATTATTTTCTGTAAATTTGCTGCGCAATCCCGTGACCTTCTTGAGAAAAGTTATGTTTCTTTACAGAAATGGCAACAAACTTGCTTTTAATTACTAATTTATTGCTGCTAATTTGTTTTCAGATGTTCAAGTTTCACAAATTTAGTGCAGCACCACGAGAATCCATAATCGGGTCTCCTCTTTAATTATTGTAAATTTATGCTAATAATTGCTGCCGTCTCGCCTTTGTGTCGGATGAATCTTGTGATTTGAGGAAAGCTTCATTTTGTAACATTCACAGAATTCCAAGTTTGGCAGGATTAACGCATTACCATTGCATGAGTTGTCCTTGTAATGACCCACAAGGTCATATACACAGTAGACGGAGTCAGATTAAAATTTTATTTACCGCAGTGTGTTGTAAATCTGGAAATTCATTTGTAGACATTGTTGTTGGTATTCATAGATGGTGTTCACCATTCAAGAAATGGTGGAAATTTTGCATTTCAGCACATCGTGTAAAACCTAAAACTGAAGTCCAAAAAAACTTACCATAGAAAATTAAAGGCTTAAAACATTTTATTCACTTAGGGTAAAAATAAAAAGAAGTTTTACTTACCCTAACTCTTGCCACCGCAGTCTCCTTTCTCTTTTTGTCACCACTGGTTCAACATGGTTGGTTGTATCTTCCTGATATCATGTGTCAACACATGCAACGCAACACCAATAGGGTGGACTAATCTTTCCAAGTGCCAATCATTCTGAGTTCAGGGAACATTCTTCAAAGTTTGACTGTTCAAGCTAAATCCATTTATGTTAAAGCCTTGTTGATGTTGGAGGTTGTTAAAAATGACTCATGGTTCCTTATTCACCTTAAGAATGCAAGTTTACCTTGCCAACTTATTATTCAGCAAGCTGCTTTTCGTCTAGGGTACCAATAAAAATTTTACTTACACTAACCCTTGCTGCCACGGTTGAAGGGCCAACTTATTAGTTAGCAAGGTAGACAAGGATTCGACTTGAATGGGTTTAACTTGAACCATGTTAGGTTAAGTTCAAACATTTGCTGAACCTGGAAGAGAAATAACCAGGGCAGATTCACCCATCACTAATGATAATCCATAGGGGGCTTGTATTAAAGGGCTGTTTACCGACCATTGGTGTAAAAAATGGCGAACATGTGAGGTGGGCATTGGCTAATAAATACATAAATAAATGAATGAAAAATAGACCACTGGCCACCTGTTTATAATAACACAGATTGTCAGATACCACAAAGCTTTTACAGGAAAAACCAAAACTGCCAGAATGGAGGTAACAGTATCTTGGCATAGGGCATAGGACCCAATGACTTGTAGGTATTCATTTGATTGGTTTGAAATTTTAGGGCATTTCTTAGTATTGAATTATCTTATGAAAACTGAATACACTTTTGTGTATTGGCCATGTGCAAATATTCATAAATGTAGATGCACAGACCAACAAATAACTGATACTGTCTGATATATAGCTTTATGGGATGTAACTCATGAGTAAAAAAAAAGCAACTGTCTAATGCATGTCAGTCTGGCCTCCTATGTTTGTGGGTAATGTAACAATTCAAACAAAATTCAGATTGTAGATATTCTACACAGTAACTGATTGACATCTACATACCTAACTTCATCTCATCCCATTAAATACTGACACATCAGTTACAGAGATTCTGTGGTTGGATAAAGCAAGATGAGCCATTGACTGAATCCTATTAACGTCTTTAGAACGTGAGTGTCAGTAATCAGAAAGGATGAGATGGCAAAGAATAATTTTTATCTGCAACAGTTGTTTTTTTACCCAAATTATTGGAATAAGTCATGTGACCTCTCCTGGTATATAGTATATTGTACGTTGTTTTTCATATTTATTATCCCAGATCTGATGTGTATTCCCTGCTAGGCCATTGTGCTGATCTGTTTTCACCCTTGTCTATTCTGTGTTTATGATTATTTAAAGCTGAGCTCCAGGATAAGCTTAATTTTTAATACAAAGCTCCCTCAACCATTTGCAGGAGAAATGCCCCAACATGTCCTCAATAATTAATTGCTGGGAAAAGAAATCTGTACTTTTATTTAAAATATCATTATCAATTGTCTGCAAACTTTTTATCTCTCTCAGGAGGGAGGGATCTGTAAAGCATGGTGGTGGTTGGATAAATCTGAATGGAGTCAATTTTGACTCAGATTGGAGGTATTCTGGCCGAAGATCAGAATACAAAATTTGAACAATCCAAGTTCTGATCCAACTTAGATTTTTTATATATATATTTTATACCTGTCATTGACAGGTATAGCACAGCTCAAATTCCATCCGAAAATTACCATATCCATTCATATTTCCTGATCAGTCCAACTTCATATATTTCCATTCTTTTCACATCTAGTACGTCACCATATATCACATTGCATTTTTCTGGTGTTAAATGCTACTATGTAATGATATGTGAGCATGGTCAGTCTTGGATACAGTGGGGCCAGATTGTGTGATGACACTTCCCCTGGGCAAAAGCATGTAAAAACAGGCAGAATCACTGTGTCATTTGATTGAAAGAGGGTAAGAAGGGCTAATAAGCAAGGGAGGACCCATTTTTGGGAGTTTTACTTTAAATATATTTTCAGCATATGGGGAAATTGAGCACTATTCCATTTTTAGTGTTTATTTTTTTAATCCCAGCTACAACTACAAAAAAATTGAATACATAAAATAGAATATAAATAAGCTTAAATGCTTCACCAAAGTAATCACAGTTCAGAAGTCTGGAAGTCCAACGTGACTCAGAGTTGTTGCTGTCCGTGGTGCTGAAATGAGCTCCACACCCAATTCTCAGTACACCCGTAAGAGGAAACTTTTTTATTTATTATCCAATTAGTTCATTATTCTGCAGCTACGTACAAAGAACATTGTCCCACATACATCAGACACACACACAGTTTTTTTTAGGTAGAAGCTAGTGGACCTTGGATTTTAATTGTTAGATTGTGATCGGATACGAGAGCATCCAAAAGAAATACACCTAAGTTACATAGATATACAAAATCCATGTAGATAATGCTTTGGCCAGGGTCTCCAGTCTGTAAGAAAAGGGCATATAGTTTTTTGTTACTGTTTTTAATAATTCCTACTTGTCCCATTTTTTTTACAAATGCAACCTGGTGGGCAGCCACCTAAATGTATGCTCTGTTCCATAGCTCCAGGCATTGCCACAATCTGAGTTTCAGGTGTATTGGATAGCATAATTCTTGCTAGGTGCCATGGTACCTCCAATTGACCGATGTACCTGCTACTGGCCATGTGTACAAGACACATGGGCCACTGGTAAGTACCATGATGCCCTGGAAAAAATGCTCTTCAACATACCTGAAATTGTTGAATAGCAGCAGTGCCCCAAGCTGATGGCCAAGATAGTAGTCTGCAGCTACTTGTACTGCAGGAAGCAGCTGGCTGTAATGTAGAGCTAATGCCTATCTGCATAAAATCTAGTTTGATGTATTATTGCATTTTCTTACCCATCTCAGTGTTCTGATCTTCTCGTTTGTCCATTTCCCCTCTTGGTTGGTTTTAGGGTAGACAAACTGGGTAATTACCCAAATCCACCACTTTCTCTAAGTGCCCAATTGACAAAATGAAATGGGGGTGCATGGGGGTGGAATGCGGTGCATTTGGGCCCCAAATTTATATTTACCCGGGGCAAAATGAAAACCAGATCTGATTTCAGTCTAAATGCCCTTGCTCTAGCATTAGCTGTCCATCTTTGTCCGGGAGCAGCTTCCAGATAATGGCGTAGCATGCACAATGTGTGCCAACACATCCACTCCGACCCTCCAGCATATGACTAGGTGTCAATATCAGAGCACATGTGGGGGGACAGGAACTTCCTGATTAATGTATAATAAAAAATATTTTAAAAAAAGCTCTCAGTTTAAAAAGAGTTTTAGATACAACCTTCCATATTATAAATTTATATCATAAATATATATTAAAATATATAAAGCAATAAAAGAAGAATACAAATATGTACAAACCTCAATGAAATTTTACTTTCCAGGGTTTCAATCAACTTCACTATCATGCAAATAATACCAGTATGTGTGGATGCTTTGTAATGATTCCACTTAATTAATATTTGATATATTTTATATATATTATATAATTTATAATTGTACATGCAAAGGGGGCAGAAACATTTTGTCATTGCATACCCTTGCTGTGCTTCCCTTATAGTGTTAATGGTGATTTAATGCTCAAGTCTATTTTATAATGTGTGATCAATAGACTTGACTAATAGGACAACACTCTTTAGGTTGTTTATCTTATAAATGGTTAATTTGCAGTAGTGATTAGTTAACACAGACATTTTAATAGCTAAATCTATTAAAAAAAATTTGACTATAAAAAATGTGGCTGAGCTCAAAAGTAAATCCTTAGCATTATATAAACATGCTTTCTATTCTTACTTTCCTTTTGGTTTGAACTCATACGGAATTTGGTGGAGTCTAAATTCATCCAATTATTGCATCAAGAATTGTTGATGAGCCACAAGGCTTGGATTTAATTGGCTATTTCCTGGAAAACCTTAAATCTGATTCTACGGAATGGTGATCGTTGTCATCAGATTGAAGCACAGACAGACCAGCCGTGCCCAGTTCTGTAGCTGCCATACCAGCCTGTGAGCAAGAAGCTCATATTTCATTCATAGACTTGGCTTCCCTAGCAGGATTTCATCAAGTCTTGTTTAATTAGATGAATAAATTGACTTTGACTGTGAGAAGACTGAAAAAAGTAAATATTCAGACCCCAAAATATGAAAGTGCTGAAATAGGGAAAAAAAAGTGTCTATGGATTTATCAGTTTGTAATGATGAAGTATTAGGAGATAGATGATAGATCCGTGATGACAGATTTATCATCTATTCATTTACCAACATCAATCTATATATATATTTTTAAAGTATTAGTATTATAAAATATCTTCTCTTATTCTTTCTACTTTTTTCCTCTTTTTCCCCAATTATCTTGTAGGTCCTAGCTATGGTGCCTACAAGATAATTGGCAAGCCTACAAGAGCTTTAAGGGAAACTGGATGATTTATATAGTCAACTGCGTGGCTTCTGATGATATAAATCACCCATTAAAAAGAAACTATTCAAACTGGAAACACAATCTCAAACCATCTTATCCAATTTAAGCATAAACAGCTTAATTCTTCTGCTTAGATCTTTAATCTTCAAATATCAAAACTTGATCTCTGTTCACAAGGGAATAGCAGTGCTTACTTATACTTGTATCAATCATCCTTCTGATATCATGTTTCCGACTAACTCACAAGAAAAACCTCTAAGGGCCCTTTAAACAGTTTATCCCCAGTCCCACGTTTTCTTTGTGATGTGTTTAACCTCTTTCGCTTTGTATTTCACTGTGTTGCATTTTATATTTATAAAGTAGAAATGAAATGAAATTATGGGAAAACTTGCATTAAAACTGCTGACTCAACAGGAAAGTTTTCATATAAATTAAACAAACAATTAAAAAGCGTAGATATCAAAGTTCACAATAATTCTGTGTAGGATTGGTATTTTGTTCCATCGGTTTAATAATTTATTTTGTCCAAAGTTTCAGCTGATCATATGGAAAAATATTATACTAATTGGTTGTATTTTTACTGCTGAAATTCAAAGTTCGCAGTCTTGTATAACCTACAAAGTTTTGATACAAATTAAAACAAATAGGTATAGCAGTTGTTTCTTTGAAGTTCACAACTTTAAAAAAAAAAAAAACAGAAAAATATATAATGCTATTCCATGGCTTTGTACACGAACATATGATTATATCCATAATCACAGAGCTGTGTGTATTAAAGATGTGCTGAAGACTGATATAAACTTATATATATATATATATATATATATATATATATATAATTGACATTATTACTAATATTTAGTGCTCAACAAACCCACTTCATGGGTAAACGCTGGTGGACATGTGGCCATCACATGTACATGAACTTGCTGAAAGTCCCATTCTAAAACCATAAGCGTTATTATAAAGTTGGACCCATCTTTTCTCTGAAGGCTTCCACAAGATCTTAGTGTGTTTGTGGGCATTTGTGGATTTTATTTTTTAGGAGGGGGGTTAAAACCCTTTTAAAAAAATATATGCAAAGTCCCTCCCCTTCTGTCTTTATTGCCATTGCACAGAACCAGAACTAGGATGCATGACATATATAATCCCAGGAGGTTTCTGGCTGCTTCTTCTGCACATGCCCACTCTCCGGCATGCACAGAAGGAGCTTTTCCTTCAATGGATAAAAAAATGCCAATATCACACATATGCAGTGAGATCAGAACTCTTTTTTTCCCGTTTACAGCAGGCTACATCACTTGAACCCATGCCGGCGCAGTGTGGGATAGGGTGATGTAGGCGGAAGAAGGAGAAATAAGATGGCAGCGCCCGATGCTTCCTCAGCACCGGGATGAAGGAAGATTCCAGGACAACGTGGGACTAGATTCAGGAAAACTCTGAAAGGATTAATGGATCTGCGAAAGTAAAGGTAAGTTCTTTCTTTTTTAGTTTTCTTCTGCTTTATACCAGAATCTGCTTTTCTAAAATCTTCTGCACATTGATAGTGCTAGGGATGTCAATTCTACCCACTCAGGGTTGACTGTCTAGGAAAATGCTGTCAATTTAACACTGAGTTTGGTGAATGTGATAAAAAGTCAAGATACTATATAAGAGACATTGCTCCCTCTTTGTCTAATCACATGGCAAACTGGGTTTTTGACCAAGCTGCAAAGCTTGGCTGGATTGGATGTAAGGTAGGTAGCGGTGTGCATTTTACTGGCAGTCAACTGACCTTCTCATAATATTTGAATGTGTTCCAAAAATCTAAAAGTTCTCTCAAATTAGACACTGACCAACCGGAGGTCTTTATATATAACCACGTCTTATGAAATCAAAATAGTCCACCAAAAGCTTCATTAGGCACACCCCTGCTGATTACGTGTAGTGCTTTATGAATTGCAGTTCATGCAGTGCTGAAATGTCTTACAGAGAACTTAGATTAAGGTAAATTGATTGACCTTCTTTTCAGCACATGCTGAGCACTGATTGGTTTCCCTAATTTTCTCTAATTGCCTTTTTTTTTTTAAATTAAGATAAGATTTGAACAGCTTGACCTACCGCACCACCCGCATGGGTATTATTACACACATACATATTACACATATTTGTATATAATGCGTTATTACTTTGTATCATGCTGTACATCTCTTCAATATCAGGTGCAATTAAACCCACAATATGCTTTTGCATTATAATCGTTGGACAAATAAATATTGTACATATTTATCACCCTTATATCTTCATAGACTGCTTGGCCAAAAGGGGGGGCAGCTTTACGATCTAGGGTGTCTCTGAAGGCAATGTTAGCATCTGGGGTGCCTGTAGAAGTGATGGTATAATCAGGGGTGTTTGTGGGGCAGTGTTGTGATCTGGGGTACCTGTAGCAGCAATGGTATGATCAGGGGTTTCTGTGGGGCAGTGCTATGATCTGGGGTGCATGTAGGAGCAATTGTAGGATCTGGGGTGCCACCCTGAGGGTGTTATGTTCTGGGGTGCATGTGGAGCAGTGTTATGATCTGGGTCCCTGTGGGAGCCTCATTGTGATTTGGGGTGCCAGTAATGGTAGTGTTATGATAGGGGGTGCCTATAGGGGAGTGTTATGATCCGGGGTTGCTATAGTTGCCCACGTCTAGGTTCAGCCGTTACATGCCCACAAAAAGTAGTAAATCTGACTTTCTGAATATACGGAATGATCAGGTTTTTCAATGAATGGATTTTTTTCCTCCCTGATTGCACAAGCATATTCCAGGATGACAATGCCAGGATTTATTAGGCTCAGATTCTGAAAGAATGTTTAGGGGCATTGGGCATAATTTTCACCCATAGATTGGCCACCACAGGCCAAGAACTCCATAGAAAATCTTTGGGATAAGCTGGAGAGGACTTTACACAGCTCTCCCCTCTCCCATCATCAATACAAGATCTTAGTGAAGAATGAATGTAACTCTGGATGAAAATAAATGTTGTGACAAGGCATAAGATTATAGAAAAGATGTGAATGTGTGCCGTAATCAAAATAATAACAGGTGGTCCAATATAATAGTTTGTATGAGTTTTTATTTTTTTGGCCAGGCATTGTTTATAACCTTTTATTACTTTGTATTCTGCTATACAACTCTTCTTTATCTGAAGAAATCAAATAACAAAAGCAACAATATAATTTTTGTGTGTTTTTGTGTGATGAGATAATGATTTATCGCTCTCCTCTGCTTTGTTTATGCCAAGCTATCCAATGTTAAGTCCCTAAAACTTAAAATAGAGGCCGTTCAGCCTGGGCACTCCATAATACAGCCAGCACAAAGTGGCGTCTCTATCTATAAGCTTAGTGGCGCTCTTGTGTGATTTTCTCGGCAAAAGACATTTATCTCCGTTCCAGCATTTAATAACTGCATTATGTATTCCGACCTCAGGGGAGTTGTTGATGTGATTTTCTATGCTAACATTAACCAACAAGTCATTAACTACTCACAGCGACTGAAGGGGGAAGAACTACAATGGTATAAAAAGACCAGAAAAATACACAACTGGTCCTTGACAGATAAGAGAAAAAAGGACCAAATGTCCTGATCAAATGGTGCTATTTCACACCCCTTTGCTGCGTGGACAGATTTCTAAATTAAATATTTGTTTCAGAGAGTTATATCTTTTTTTTTCATTATCATTCATTTCATCTCTTTGATTTTGCTGGTTTAACTTCCTGCCTGGAATCTATAGGCTGAAGACAAATTCTAGTCAGATATAAAAGACGTAACATTTACAGGTCTATAAAGAATCAGCTTCCTGCAGTTCCTGTACAACAAAGCTAAGACTGCTGAGGCAGACAGCAATTAAATGTTATAAGATTGGTGTGCAGCAGTGCACATAGAATGCCAGGGTCAGAGATCAGAGTGACTTGGGAATGAGCTCAAAGGTCTGCTGCTTCTTCTTTACTGTCCAGTCATGAGTTGAGGGAAGGACAAGACCTGCAATTTATACTGTTACAGGGATAAATCAGGTTTCTTGTAGGGGCAGTGTTATAATCTGGGGTGCCTAAAGGAACAATGTTATGATCTGGGGTGCCTGTGAGGGCAGTGTTGTGATCTGGGGTGCCTAAAGGAACAATGTTATGATCTGGGGTGCCTGTGCCTGCGAGGGCAGTGTTGTGATCTGGGGTGCCTAAAGGAACAATGTTATGATCTGGGGTACCTGTGAGGGCAGTGTTGTGATCTGGGCTGTTTGTGGAAGCATTAGTGTGATCTGGGGTGCCTATGGGGCTGCTGCAGCTTCTTTTACGGTTCAATCATGGCCTGGGGGAGGGACAAGATCTGCAATTTTTACTTAATTGCCACAGAGATAAATCAGGTCTCCTCTCCTAATTAGCACTCTGGCCAGTGTGGTGGTAATTTTCCTAAACAATTTAGAGAAGGTTCATCTACATTTTCTTTCTGAGCTAGAACCACACTTGTTTGATTCGTTCTAGTTGTGGACAGCACCATGTCACCAATATTGTTTAGAAAGCAATCAGAATGGTTCCTGGTCATGTGAAATTCATCTCATCTATAACAGGGTGATAACTTTGGTGCTTAGAGGATTGAAAATAAATGGTCACATGACTTAGTTGATGAATTCTTTTTTTGTTCATTAATATCAAATAAAAACTAATTTCATTTCTCAAGTTGTATAAACTTTTTGTGCAACATGCTCCCCTGCCCCAAATGCCTTGATCGTCATTTGTAGAAGAACAAAGTATTATTTTCCCTGCAGATGTCTGACCTGCCCACACTGAGCCAAAGCTAAAACTCTCCAATCTGTGAAGCTCCGTGCTAATTGCTAAGCGAGGGCGACCTCCACAGAGGAACTACTGCTTCCACATAGAGTACAAACGTCCTTGATAACAGAGTTGGCAATGCACAGGCTTTCTGCATGGGTCTCAAGACAACCAACGGTGTGACTTTAACATTTTTTATTTTCATACACCTGAAATATACTTAGTTTCTTTGTATTTATCATTATATATATATATATATATATATATATATATATACACAATAGAATTAGCAGTTTGCGAGTTTGGTAACTAGGACAACTGCCTGTTGAGTAAGAATAGTTGGAACTGCACCAGAGAGAGTAGCAATTATACGGAAAAAGTCACTCCGTTGAAAATTGATTGAAAATAGTCTGCCAATAGCGACAAAGGGTCATTCGCTCGCTGTGTAAGTCAGACGCTAAAATACAATACGCGGTGGGTGTGCTCACAAAGAGGGAAAAAAAAAGTTATTTTCCAGGGGCATAATGAGGTCCTGAATGCTTTTATTTCCCATAGGTAGACAATTATCACCTTGATGGCGTAGCTGGGGAGACGGCTTACGTTGTATAATATATTGATTGAATGATATTTAGAAATTGCATGAACACGTAACCGGAACGATGAACCGTCTCTCAAATGATAAGCAGACAATTATTGAGTGATTTCAGCCTTATAGACCTTTTACTTTTGTTAGAGAATGTGGATGGTGTGGAGGAATTTAGGTTATAAAGTCTAACGTTTAATCAAACATAATATTATTAAATAAGACTTAACGTGGACCTTGCGTCTTACTGGTAGGACTGCTTCATTTCATTTTTTTATCTAAGAACAATATACAGAAATGTACTTGTTTTACACCTTGGCGTCTACTCACAGCTTCTATTTGAAGGGTATACCCTCCCACAACATCTTCCCAACTATGAAGGTCTCACATTGCATAGAAGATGTTCTGGCAATGTGGAGGAATGTTTTCCCATGAGACTTTCTTATTCTTCCATAGGGAAGGTGCCCACGTATTATTGGTATAATCCCCCCTTCCTTTTTGTTTGGTGGTTTGGGTCAGCTCTGGTCAATTCACCAGTTGTGGTCAACTTACAGGATGTTAAGGGCCTCAAGGGCAGCTTCTGGTATCATATAAAGGTTGGATGTATTTGTGAGTAAAATGAAACAGAGACAATTTGCATATGCTATCGAAGGTCAGAGACTACAAGCATATTATTGGAGAAAGATATAGATTAAAGACATACTTGAAGAGATGGTAAGACTAAAGATATACATAGAAGATGATCAGAGACTGGATACATTGTACAGAAGATGGTCCAAGACTGGATATATTGTGCAGGAGACAGTCTGACACTGAAGACATAGTGCAGGAGATGGTCTGAGACTTCAAATATTTAACAGGAGATGGTCTGAGACTGCAGACTGTCACGCTCAGAGAGACAGGACCACTAGGGGGCGCTATGGCTTGCATAGAGGTGGTGTGAGCCCTGAGAAGGGCCAAGGTGCTGAGTCTAAGCAGTAAACAGGTCCTCTCCAGAGACTCTGATGGTGAGGATGTTGCGCCGCTCCTTACTGCCAGGTTGCGGTCCTTGGGCACACCAAGGTGGGCAAAGCACGGTACCAAATCACTAAGCAGAACGATTGCCAAGGAAAGAAGGGGTTGAGACAGGCAGCAAGCAAGACAGGTCGGGTCACACGTCAGGGGTCAATAGCCAGGAATCCAGGAGACAGACAGCAATGACACAGGGGCCACTGTGCACAGGGAACACAGGAGACACTGGAAACAGCAGGAGGTACAGGTGATGCAGGGATATCCACAGCCAGACAGGAACAGCACAGGGAAGTTGGCTGGGAACCAACAAACTGGACAACGAGGGGTTAACACAGGAACTGGACACAGGAAACACTGGATTAGGCAGCAGGTGTACAGGAACTAGTTCACCGGACTAGGGAGTTCGGCACTAGTAGGACCTGTTGCATGAACACTGAGTGCAGTCTGTGAGCCAGCTAAGTAGCCAGGACTGATCAAGAGGCTAACTTTTGATTGGCCAGTGGATTGGACAAAACTAATAAAGCTTGGAAACAGAGGCATGCCCAGCTTCAGAACTGCAAGCATGCGCAGGAGAGGGATGCCTGCGCTTTAGTGAGGAAGAGGTAAGTGTCACACAGACATACTATAGGAGACAGTTAAGACATATTTCTGTACATGGTTTGGAGACAAAATACATATTTCAGAAAATGTCAGAGACCCCAGATCTCTAGTTGGATATGATTAGGGACTGCAAACATGGTACAGCCGGGGTGTAGTGCTGTCCAAACCTTTCTTTGTTGGTATCATCCTTGTCTCATAATAAGTTGTCAAGCTCACTCACGTGTCCACGTTAGAGCGCCAGGCACCACAATTCTCCTTCTCTTGTTCCTCTTCCGGATGATCTTCAGCCATCTAGATTGGCCATGTGCAGCTCAGTTCAGAAACTCAGAGTGATCAGACAGGTAATACGCATTATTACAGAAGGGACACCGCCTGTGCCTTTCTCCAATTATTAACTGCCTGATCAAACAAACTTAAAACAGGAATTTTAGTTTAGTTTATTCCCCCTTTACTATTACATCCCCCCTAAACTTTCCCCCTTTACTTTTAAACCCCCTACTCTACCTTTTTTTTACACCGCCTAGCGTATCCTCCCTATGCTATTACCCCCCCTAATCTTTCCCTCATTACATCCCCATCTTCCCTTCACTTCTCTCTTGTACTCCCTGCTGCTGTTCTTCCTCCCGTGTGTATTCTTAGATTTTGTCCTCTATCCCTCTACATGGGATACAGACCAACTTTTAAAGTTTGCACTAACTTCACCCAACTATGTATACCCCAATGCCTGCTCTCCCTGGTTATATGACTTTAATCCACCTTATTCAGGTAGCAGCTCCCGCTATGCTTTTCCAGTCCAGTGATCAGTGGATGGAACTCCCTGCCATATGATCTGGACCCAAGACCAGTGAATGCAGGAAGAGAGTGAGTTGGTCATGTTTAGTTTCTAGATGGCATCTTCTGCAGCTTCTGTCAAACTTTTTCAAATTGTTTGGGGAGTCCAGGCTCCTTGATAGTTATGCAAAGGACAGAACAGAGGGCAAGATAGTTGCATGGTGAGCACAGGTAATCTATGGAATCCAGACTGCGCATGTCTCACTCAAAGGGGAACAAACTTCCTCCGGAATGACGTCATCATGCCAGAACTAGCCCACTCTCATCGCAGGCTCAGACCTGCTTGCTAAACAACCTGGGGGGACAGTAGCACAGGGCTGTGGAAACAACAAAAGTTGTGTTCAAATGAGGGACATGATCCGCTGGGGGGCGCACCGGCCAGAGCCGTGGACCACCAAAATTTTTTCGTGCGCAAAGGGGTTGCAAAAGACTGGAATTACATTACATGAAGATTATGACAGAGAGGGGAAGAGGAGTATGTAAAGTTAACAAAGAGGAGCAAGGTATCATCCTGTAGTCCAGCAGACATTTATAAAATACTGTAGGTATATGATTGCTACTTAACTAATATGGTGAATGGGGCATGCAAATTCAAAAGCGGTAATCGCTGGAAAGTGTTTCCCACTTCAGTTGATCGCCGATTTTTAAAATGATGTTAGGCTTTACCTAAAAAAGTAGGATCTGTAAATAAAGAAAAACAACAATGGGGCAAATTGCCCATCTGATTCTACTAATGATGGTACTTAATGAAACCAAGTAATGATTTCAGGCTGCGGAACACTTCTCTTCCTTTGCACTCAACACTCTGCCTTATCCATCCAATCAAATCAAATGAAAGTTGACAAACCAATGGAAGGAATGCATGTTTCCATGTTTTCCAGCTTGACTTTTGGCACCTTGGGCATTGAGTAGTGCCAGCATCCAAAGCACCATATGGTAATTACGGTCCGTGGGGCAAGGTTGATGGCAGAATGCACATGGGAACAAAATTTGCCTTTTTTAACTTATCGGTTTAGAAATATAAAAAAAAAATCATATTTCTATTTTTGGGTGTTTATCAGCTATTAGAATTACTTGCTGATGAGAATATATATATGATTTAATTTTCTTTTGTAATGAACAAGAATTTGTTTTGCAACAAGGACCTCTCGTTTGTCGTGCAGACACATCTAGTAGAAACATTTATAATGCTGCCGCCAATTAGATTACAATGTCTCTGGGGAGAAGAATTGATGGGTAGGTAATTTCAGGTGGTGTGCATGGGAATGTTTCTATTATTATGAGTTGCATATTATTTCATGGCAGCTAATAGTCACTTATTGTTCAGCATGGGAAAGATTGTGTGCCCTTATTGGATGTGGTCAGCACTGGTGCATCCCTTATCCTTTGTTCCCCTTTTTTCCCTAATTCACTTGGCATTGATGGAACCCCTCAAAGAGAACAACTGCAAAAACAGGAAAAGGGTTGCTGATTTGCAGTGTACCTGACCAATCAAGTTGCATGACACGGGCACAACAAAATTAAAGAGTAGGTCCAGCAGAAATGTATTTTTGAGTTTTGGATATAGTGGAAAGAATTTAAATCCTTGTCAGGTTTTATTGATTTCTTATGCTTTGTTACAAAGCTTTCCTCTCGCTTGGGACATATAGAGACCTTGTGGCATGATGCATTGTATTAAACCATGTCTTTTATGTATTAACATGTGTTGAATGAAGGCAGCCCACTTTGCACTAGCCCACCACACCACAAGGTAATGTGTTACTGTGCATTGTGGTCTGTGCATTGGAGCTGCATGTGCTTGGTTCATTGGGGTGCCATTGAAACAAATTAGAGCGCCCCCACAGGACCGCATCGATCTTATCACTCATCCAGGAGGTGGTTGTTGGCGAGGATTGGCCCCAAAGTAGAACTTTCTGAGGGTGCATAGAAAGGGGTGCCGGGTTGGTGCTCTTGGAGAGGACGTTTTCTTATCAATGATATAAATGGCTGATGGGTTCACTTTAAACTACGAAAATGGGCAAAAAATCAGAGACCCCATTGTACGATCAGCAAGCAATTACGAGAAGACAATGAAGTCCAGAGATTAATGAGGCTTATTATGTGAAATAGCCAAACCGGATCCCACCAATGTCCTCCATTCTTCTGATACCATATTGGCATTATTTTTCTTATTTGTAACAATTTTTTTACTCGTGATATTTTCTTTGTTCATTTTTATGTAACATTTTTTATATATAAACCAAGCCCCTGTCGCATTTATAAACATCTTGACAATTCCTTGTAGCAGAAATATAATTTCACTGTTATAAATGTAACAAATTGCAGACAATTTTTACTCTCAGACTGGGAAGTTATAAACGACTTCAGTTCCCAGACTGAAAAAAAAATGTGTGTTGTGGGAACTCCAGGCAAACAGCGCAATACATATATGAAATACATAAATGAAAAGGAGGGAGGGGGGTAGTAAGATTTGAGGAACTGTCCATTCAGATGTGAGATTTACATAGCTCTGCCACATGGTAAGGTAGACCTGATTATTCTCCCTTGCACTAATACTAAGATTGGGTTCACAGTAACCAAGTGCAGCATTGAACTGGCAATAATGGGGGGCATCCAATTGTGTGCAATTAATAATTAGCCACTAATGGGAATGTTGCCCGCTGTTGGCTAAAAGGACCTGGCTCCCAGCTGGTCATTAGGTGAAATACAAGCAGCATTAGCATTGGCTGGTGAACGATAGGGGGAGTTCCACCCATTACATATGTTGTTTTCAAAGAGGCATTCACACAGCCATCTGATGTTCCATAGAATGTGTGCCAGACTGGCAGCCAGCCATATGGTAGGATTTATTGTCTAAATGCTAAAGCTTTGAATGTTCCCTTGAAATGAATGTTCCCTAGTTGACAGTTGATCCAGAGGAAGGCAAAAAAACCTGGTACAATTTGCCTCAACAGGGGAAAAAAATTCCTTCCTGATGCCATGAGGCAATCCGATGTTCCCTGGATTGTGTAATAATAATTTAGATCTGTCCTAATCTATGTCCTTCACATCACTCTAATTTTAATCCATTTCACTATATTAATTACAAAACCACAATTGTTTAATTATGTTTATGGAGCCACACCTACATTAGATAAGCCACACCCTCTCTACGCAGTATTTATTGCCCCACCTCCAAGGAGTTATGTTGGGTATTCCAGATGAAAAACTGTTACCCTAGTGCTCCATTCTGATTGGTTGTTACTATCATGGCTTCCCCTTTGCAATACATCTACAGACTATTTTGCTTTTTAAAAAAAATATTTCATTTTATTTTTTAACTCCGCAATTTACATGTAGCCGCAGCATAAACAGAAGATAATTAGTATTTCAGTGTCTGCTAGGAAGGTTGATCCTCAGAAAACTGCTGAGGTGAAATTGAGCTCTTTGAGCGGATCCACCAAAGATTACATACTCGAGAGGAAATTCTCAATAAACAAAGGTTGACACGTTAATTATCTGCAAAGCAACTCGCTTCATTAACCTTGCGATTTGTGATGAATCTCCGCAAACGCTTCCCCCAGCCCAGCTTTACAAAAAACATCCAGCGTGGCCCCCAAAGGGATTCCGGAACGAGGCATCCAGTGACAACAAATTAAAGGAATATCATGTAGCAAGTAATTATTGTGTATAGCACTAATCAGGACGCTCTCATCTCAATCCCACCAGCGCGTCTTCCTGAACGTCGAGAAATAATAGAACGTTATCCAACGCGCTTGTGTCAAAACAAGTAAAATCTGACTCATACAGAGCTAATGGGCTGTTCATCGAATACAACTCAACATTAATTGATATAAACTGCTTTACAAATTTCGTTATCTATTTTTTGCTGCTTTTCTGTATATTAGGTATCCCGTTTTTTATTACAGACGCATTTTAAAAATGTAAATTTTAGATTTCATCAACCACTAGGGGGAGCTGTCATTGGCTCAGAATAATTACACTCTTACCACCTGTATAGAAAATATATCTGCCATGTAAGCAGGGCCGAATATCTCACAAGGCAACCTTTCCCCCTTTCTCTTTTGTCTCTTTCCTTCCCCTCTCTTCCTCCCTCCCCAACTCCCTCTCACCCCCATTCCTCTGTCCTCATGCATGGGCCCGGGCATTGTGGTTAGGGGATTTCACTCCCTTTTCCCATTTGCATCAAGCTCTAGAGAGTGTTCTAAGTTTCCAATAATGTTCAGAAGATAAGGACTTACATTTGGGAGAAAGGAATCTTTGAATCACACCACATCCCTATATATATTATTATAGATTTGATGCTTTCTTGAAGTGGCACTTTTTAGGTGCGAACACAGTAATATATCAAAAGTTTTTAAAAAACATTTCCATGCAATTTTTTGATATATTGATACAAACTTTTTTTAAAGACATTGATAGATATCATTATTTCCTTGCTGGAGTACATGGATACCATTTAACATTGGTACATTTTCCATTCCACCGGGCTTCCTCAGAAGCACATATAAAGGTAGGTACATCAATTTTTTTATATCTTATCATTTTCCATGGTATCGATGGTCCATAATCACCATTAAATGCATGAGCCTGGCAGTGCACCAATGCAGCACGCCAGTGTGTTACCATGTGTTGTGGTGTGCTGCAGCGCATGTGTATCTCAGCTGTGTCACCCTGGACATGTGCATTACTGTAAGGCATGCAAGACGCTGCAATGCATCCCAGAGACACCTACTGAAGCCTTAAATATATTTATTATGTTTGACAATCTGCCTCAATATTCACTGTTTTCGTAGGTCAATTGGATAGATTCACCCTTTTTATTTGTCCTAGTGACCGTTGCTATCAGGGGTAGAATTAGCCAATAATGGCTCCTTGTGCAGTGGGGGCCCCTTGTGGCAGAGGGCGATACAGGGCCCCTGTGGAGCAACACACTTTGCACCTCCCTATGTGCCCCCTTGATTGCTAGGGAATGAAAATCCAACATTTTGGGGGATAGGTAAAAAGAAATCCCCCAGAAATTACGTATCATTTCTTCTTTAGGACAGGAAGTGAAGGGAAATCTTCCTAAAGGGAGCAGAGGCCGATATTAACCTGATTTTACCCCCTCCCTGGTCTATACCAAAACATTTCATTGCCCCCAGTACTGCCATGCTTGGTAAATCCTCCACTATATTTATATCTCTTTCTTCAACTTGGTAATCAGAAATGCTTACAAATGTTTTCTTTCTAATTTTTATAACATGTAAGTTGGAAATCTTTTCGAAAAATTCCGATTTTGTTTATCAAGGAACAGAATGTTCAGTGAGTGGGAAGGTGTCAGGTTATTTTGCTATCATTGCGGATCTGAATCAGATGAGACGGGAAGACGGATAATTTACCAAACTCCTAATGATCGGATCCATGAACTTCGCAGTTTTCTTGTTTTCTATACAATTTATTAATATCCTGCGCTTGTATGTATCCAGGAAACCATTACTCACTTCTGAAAGAGGAGCTCGGAATGATTGACTGATGATGATTTATATCTCGCTGATTGAATAGGAACCTTGTATAATAAAACTTCATTTTCCCTCTGACAAGGTGATCAATTGTTGTGATATCCAGAATGACATTTGGATCAATATATTATGATGCCAGCCAGGCCCCCTTTAATCAGAGACATTTTCCTTCTCACCCATTTTATATACGATTCCTTTCTCCAGTTTATTCACTCATCCAATTGCTGAATTCCAGCCAAACGGATCATGCACATGGAGTTTATATTACCAATCAATTGGTATTTGCATTTGCAATTTTCTTCACCCATTCCTGAGATTTACACAGATCAGCCACACAGTATAAGATAGGAGACCTGATTATTTTTAATGCAGTAACACTTAGAGGTCTGGTCGCTCGAATGGCCTATGATTGGACAGTGTAAGGGAAGCAGAAAACTGACAAGCTCATCTTCCTTTTTGGTTTTTATTTCTATTTGTATGAAAACAGATATCTAATTGATTAATCAATGTGTTGATTACTAATGTGCTTTTATATACTATGTATATATCTTTAGATGGATACTAACCCCCTTCTTCTGAGGAAGCTTCTTTTGCTGCGAAACGCGTGTAGATGGTTTGGCGTTATGGATAGTATGGCTATTGTCATACCTTGAATCAATTCTTTATACACAAATAAATCTTTTTTTGGGCATTGTAAATAAATGATATATTTAATATTGATAATTACTGATATTTATTGATTGGATATGTATTAGGTCCCACACAAATATCCCTTTTAATTTTTTTAAGTTTGAACAAGCTCATCTCTCTGTCACCCTGCTCTTTCATGTTGCTGGGGATAATTTAAAACTTCTCTGCTCTTCATTGGTAACAACTGTTTAAGAAATGATTTACCTAAATTTGGAGATATTTTTGCTTGGTGAATGTTGTTTATATGAGGCAGTGAAAAAAGATCTCAACAGAGATAGACTTAAAGCTGTAAATGGTGACTTTTCTATAATTAAAAGGTGTTCACTATTTATATTGAGGGCTTCTAAATGTTTGGGACTCTTAAGGGGTACTATGAGTACATAGCATATAGGCAACTGAGAGTTCAGCATTACCACATTCACTTTTTATAAATCCTTGTGTGAATGTGTACTGCCTGCACTTCATTTGCTTCCCCCAAGGATAATAATCATTCAGTTCTGCATTTTTAGTACTCCACACTTTCAGCTTCCGGATCTCGGTCACTTTATAGCGTTATTTGGAACCTTCCTTATATCCAATTATTCCTTGCCTACTTATTTCACAACAATGGGCCACGCAGATTTTGTAGACACGGCTAATATTCAACCGGTCATCCGATATTATTTGGTTTTGTTTATGACACGGGCCAGATCGCTATCAAGAAGCGAGGAGTCTCAACATGCAGCAAGCCGAGTGTTTCATTATATGCATTATGTTCCAATATCCAAATGGAAATTGTAAAGTTTTATCTAGCATACACCAAAGGAATATAAGACGAAACGGATTGCTGAAATATCACTTGCAGATAATAGTATAATTTATTTTACTTGGAGAACTCGATCCTATCATAAAAAAAAGTCAAAATGTGTTGCAAAGGAAGCTCCTCCACAATGTACAAAACATAGAGATTCATGAAGGGTCAGATTGGGCCACAGGAGGACCGTAAAAAAAAACTATGGTGGTTCCCATATGTCTCCAAAGTTCTGGTGGGCCCCTGGCCCGCTACAAAAAATAGCACTGTGCCAGTAAAGCTTTATCTTCTGCTTGGCGCACCTTCTCACTTCCTCTAGTGGGCCCAATATGCCTCCAAAACTCTGGGTGGCCCCTGGCCTGCTACAAAAAATACCACTGTGCCAGGAAAGCTATATCTTCTGGTGGGCCCCCCTTCTCACTACCTCTAGTGGGCCCCATATGCCTCCAAAACTCTGGTGGGCCCCTGGCCCGCTACATAAAATACCACTGAGCAAGCAAAGTTTTAATCCTGGTGGGCCTTGCTTCTTAATACGTCTGGTGGGCCCCAATGATGTGAGCCTTCAGGTATAGAAGGCAGCAGATGTTCTGGTACATTTAAAGACTTAGACAAGTCAAGGTTTTTCCCACCTCCATGTTCCATTTAGTTACCCTACACATCGACACTTTGTATTTTGCATATTAATGTGCATTAGGGAATTCCAATGATTTTGAATGAGCTGCCAATGCATGGCAGATGAAAAACCAAACAAGCAACACTTTTTTAAACCCTTTGCCCAAAAATGGTATGCCCATAGAGGTGCCCAACATCAGGCCCCCTTGTCCTTGGCAGTCCTAAATACTTCAAATCACCTTCCTAATGAAGGTTAGCACTCTTCTGTAAGCCCAGGATAGCCTATTGGCACACCCCTAAGGTCTATGACTGGTTTGAAGGACACCCGGCATCATTTAATCCAGAATGATGCATTTTAGATAAGTTTGCAGGTGACAGCCCCAGAGAGGAGGTAAGATATACAGCAAAAGCTACTTTTTTGGGTTGCTGTTCCATTGACATGTAACAAGCAGGGAATCCTTTGCATTTTTTGTATTATTTAGTAACAACCCCTTTAAGAGTTAAAATGACAAAATCGTCTTAATCAAGAAAATAACATGAAATTTGTTTCCTAATTTCATGCTTTAAAACGTTGAAGTGATCCTTGGTACTTAACGCTAATTGCCTACACTTAATGGTTTAATTTAAATGTATGCTTCCTGTCTGTTTGTTTAATGTCCTAATTCCAAATTGACAAACTAGGGGATACAGTTATCATCTGCATCCCGGTAATTAAACTGTCAGATGCTCATAAGAAATATCTGGAATCATCCCGGTGGGAGTTAATCACTTGTATAAGTAGCATTCCAAGGAGGAGGCCCAGTTTTTTTGGATATGAAATACAGCGGATTTAGGTAATAGGATAATATAGTTTTTGATAAGTTTAAAAATAAATAAGCATTTGATTAGAGTCCATCCCCTCTGTCCATAGATAGACTTGGAAGCACTCCGTGAGATCTGCACCTGCTGTCCCCATGTGCTTCCACTTCTCACAGTCCATTCTTAGGCTTTCCTTGTGTTACACCTTTACCTTTACTTTGTCAGGCTGCCCATTACACTAAAAGGGTAAATACCCACTTGAAGACAAAGCTTCTGAATACTTGCCTACCTGCTTGGACACCAATGTGTTACAGCCTGCATGAGATGATAGCAGTCCGGTTCAGCTGATGAGGACAATTGGTAAATCTTTGATTGAGGGCCAATGGTTTAACTAAGATCCCTTCTTCTAACCTGTCTCTGTGGTCTTTACCCATAAGCATACCATTACCTGCTTCGAAGGCTAGTTGCACCAACCCGGCACTCAGTGACTCTCAGGACTTAAGTTCGCAAGGGATGGAGCCTGGAGAAGGCAAGGACAGTCAGACAACCAGGTAACCCCCTAGACCAGCCTAGACTTTTTGAATATGGCAGAACCCTTAAAGTAACTTTCTGGTCTTCAGGGAACCCCCTGCAATATTGACCATATCCACAGATCACAGTATATTAGTGTGGTGGTCATGGGGAAGAATGACACTCTTACAGATAGCGATAAAGGTCATTGGTGACCTAAAAGGCACAAATTCCACATTGTTCAAGGAACCTCCTTTGGAGGAACCACAGGGTTCCACTGAACCCTGATTGAGAAACCCTGCCCTAGGCAGATGGCTCCACTGGGAAGAATAAGGACCTAAGATCAATAGGGGCTGGAAATGAGAGTCCCAGTACAAGCTGAATACATGAATGGTTGAAATGCAAGATGAAGGAGATGGAGATGGAGGGTTTACTGAGCGAAAAGAAGGAGAACAACTGATGGCTTTATTGTTCTTTATACATTTTTTTATTTTGTTTATTTTGGAACCATACATTTAGACATTGTACAATACTATATCACACCCCTCCAACACAATACAATTACATAGTTAAAGTTACATAGTCATTTAGGTTGAAACGAGACATCAAGTTCAACCACTGAGGAAATAAACATATTCCAGATAAAACCCTATAGACATAGTTGATGCAGAGGAAGGCAAAAAAATACCCCTTATAAAGCTTGATTCAATTTGCTCCAATGGGAAAAAAATTCCTTCCTAATCCCATGACGCGATCGGATGTTCCCTAGATCAACAGTCTCTGTTATCTTTACTTTAAAACTTTAATCCCCAGTTATTTTCTGTGCTTCTAGAAATCATCCATCTTTTTCTAAAAGCAATCTATAAAACTTGCTGAAATTACTTCATGAGAGAGCCAATTCCACATTTTCACACACCTTACATATACATACGGGGGGTGCTGAGAAGTTCCTGGCTTTGCCCCCTTCCAGATGAAATAGAAAAATGAGTGTGGGGGCATATGACAGCCTAATATCTTAGTATGTAACTGTGCAAATATCAGGTCTTTGTGATTTTTAAAACTGTTTTTTCTTTTAGTGAGAAGCTGTGATGGCAGAGACACAAGCAAGTTTCACGTTGTTGGAGTTACGAGCCGTTATGAAGATTTTGTTTCTCCAGGGACAAAGAACATTCACACTGAGATGTTACAAACACTGAGGGAGAAATGTCCTTCCTACAGCACTGTCAAATTCTGGATATCTCGTTTAAAGACTGGGCATTTCATAGTTAAAGATGAACCCTGCAGTGGGGGCCCCCCAACCTCAACTGACCCGGCAACCTGCGAAGCATCCAAAGCCATTTTGGCCCATTTTGAAGCTGCACAGGACTTTTTGGCTAAGTTAGTGAAACCTGGCTCCACTTACATAATCCTGAAATTAAGGAACAGTCAAAGGAATGGCGCCACAGCGGGTCACCATGGCCGAAGAAGTTCCAAACCCAGAAATCTGCCAAAAAAGTCATGGCGTTTCTCGGACAAAACCGATATTCTGTTGGTGGACTACCTACCTCAGGGCTCTAGTATCACCGGACAGTATTATGCTAACCTCCTGGACCAGCTGAAGGAGGCAATTAAGACAAACCGCCGTGGAAAGTTGAACAAAGGGATCCTTTTTTTGCAGGACAATGCACCTGTGCACACGTCCAACCTTGTGGCTGCAAAATTGAACACCCTGGGTGTTAATGAAGCCTGGGCTCCCTAGAAATCCAAATGATAATATTTCCTTATTTTACAATTATACCTAAGGTGAATCCTCCAATAATTGTCTGTTCATGGGTACTGCATACGTTTCTTTACATTTTTATCATGTTCAATGAAACATATATATTCTGTCTTCTAATATCAAGGTGTGTGGTGACAGAGCCATAGAAATCCTAATATTTGGGCATCAATAAATCTGTTTAATGGACGATATTTCTACCTGACATTAATGCCGTCTCTGCTTTCCGCCTGGCTAATGGATTTCCTTCAAGTAACTTTCTTTAAAGTAAATATTTATTTTGGCAGATATAAAAAAAAAAAAGGAAATTAGGCTTCAAATTAGATATCGGAAGAATAAATTAATATTTTTAGTGCAGACAGAAAAGGCACTTAATTTGACCAAATTTCAGACATTTAATATTCCCTACACAGCCAGAATACACAGGAAAGGAGAGAAGGAAGAAATCAGTGATGGCAAGTAATATGATAATGGAAGGAGAATACAGAGTAAGAGAATGATGAGCTTATCAGTCTGCTGCTTCTCCTTTCACAGTCCATTTACAGGCTAGGAGAGAGACAAGACCCGTGAGTGTTACTTAAAGTGGAACTCTAATAATAAAAATACTACTTACTTTTTTACTTTTGAAGAGCCCTCGATCCATCGGCCATGTGATTTCAGTAGATCCCGGGCTGTCCTGGCTTCTCTTTTCGTTCCGGTGTGGACTGGCCACTGGGTGCGTCCATCTTCTTCCTTCTTCTTACGTCATCCAATCTCACACTGCGCAGGTGCAAGATTGGAGTGGCATTTCTTCCAGCGCATGCAAGATCGGCACATTATTTTTTACGTTCTGGGGAATGCCCCGTTTGCAGATTTTGAGCATTTGGAGAAGGAGGCAGTGAAGATGGAAGGGGAGGGGTCCATCCTATTAAAGCCACCCTTTTCTATAATGGTAAAAATGTTATAGGTAAATTATGTTCCATTCACTCCTGAATGGGCGATTTTTGGGATAGTGGAGAATACATGTGTTTATTTTTCTATGGGAGACAAACAATTAGCATTATTACTTTCAGCCATGAAAACTATACTCCACTGCTGGTTGGACACTAACCCCCCATCAATGCGTCTTTTTCTAGCTAAATTGTAAGAATTATTTAAAATGGAATGGGTTGAAACTTCCATACATAAAAAAATCCAAAATGGAGTTTTTCATTGAAGTCTGGGAAAGTTTTTTTGTCACCCTTAACACACCTACACAAATAAAGCTATACAATTGTTTCTGTCATACCACTTGGTATTGGGTAGAGAACTGGAGAATAACCCTCCTATAGAGGTCAAGTAAACTCCGTGCTGTGAGTCTATTGTGTATGATGTTATATGTTTGTTTATAATCTAATTGTGTAATATTACCAATGTTCTGGTAATGGTTAATCGAAGCACTTCTGTACTGCAACGGTTATTCCAATTTATATGTACCATTGTTGACTATTGTTAAACCTCAATAAAAAATATTTATAAAAAAAAAGAGCAGCAATGCCCAGTTTTTATTACAGGTAGAAAGGAATTCTGTGCAGATCTGTAGGAAATACACAAAGAACACCAAGATTCAAGAACACACACGGTCCATATATACAGTATGAGCTATATTTGTAAAACAGAAAATTAGATATTCCCCAAAACGTTCCCTGGAGTAAATCTTCCAGATCCATGTGTTTCAATGGCAGTAATTGATTCCCACCAGGGTATGTCTGAGGGAACGTCAGATTCCCTGTTTTATAAATAGTGCTCTATGATAGTATTATATCATAGATATTATTGAATATAGCTAATGGCTTGTCTGAACTCAAACTAATAGATATATACTGCCAACATCCCTAAATTCTTGAGTTCATAGAATGGTAGTTATATTTGTGGGACAGTTCAGTACTTGTCACAAAATGGGCTCAAATATAAAAAAAACAATCTTTTATGAAACACAAGCCATAAAAACAGTGGATGGAATTCCATAAAAATGCTCAGTACATAGCACCAAACAATTGTGTATATCATTGAGATGTTGTAATAGATTCTGATAATCCAACGCGTTTCGATTAATTAATCCGCTTTATCAGGGATTATACAAAACCTCAATAGATGGAATCCACTATAATATAAACAAGTAGAATAATTAATACTCATATAATCCAGTTTTGACATTTACAAGCAATACAATATATAATCCATAAGTGCATACCAAGGGTGTAAAACCACAATATATAGTATCGAGCGAGGAACAGGAAGAACCCCTCCAGCATCAAGAGAAAGAGACGTTCAAACCGGAACCATATCATAGATTTTAGGGGAGTTAGGCCTGGGGCTAAGAAAAGGAAGTAAAAAGTGCAGGGACTACATGACAGGGTGAAAAGGGGGGTTCAGGAGTGAAAAGGTTAAGAAGAAGGGGTGGAGGAAGAAAGGTGTTTTAAAGGTGTACAGTAAGTGGTCATTTGGAGCCCCGAGGTGGAAGTTGAAGTTCACCCACCTTTTTAAGGTTTTGTTGTTGTTTATGTGATTTTTGTTGTTGTTGGGAAGAGATCACGGGGGTGATGGGGGAGTAGTGGTAGGAAGAGCATGAGTGTGATCCCCCCTGTTCTGCCCTAGTCATGAATAACCTATTTGCTTTCTTACACCTGTGACTCGAATAAACCTGGACAAAAAAAAGGCAAAATGAATGTATCATTGATGACCTTTCAACCCATTCTAATGCAATCCGATTTGTATGGCCAGCTCAAGGCAAAGTTGTTCATTGCAAACTCCTCATTCTATTGTATTGCATAAAGCAAATGTCCTTTACAGTGCACAAAAGCCGAACAAAATGGGATAATTAAAGTTTTGCCAATTGGCTTCACCCTTTGTTGTTAGCTACTAAACTAGGACGCTAATCAGCCTGAATACGCCGCTAACTGCCGTTACGTCTTCCAATTTACCTTTAATTGTGGTTCTATTATTACTGTATGTGTTCTATTGCTGTATTTAAAATCTCACTTATCCATAATTTCCTGTGCTTGGCGTGAAGTTAATTTATTCCATTTTCATCCCATTATTCGTTTTCACTGAGATAAATTGTATAACTGGGACTACAAAACAAATCTGTGGTGGGAAATTAGAGATAAAGAATTAATTTTCAAAATGTTAGAAAATTATATAAATGGCCCGCGTACTTGACTAGTCTCATAGAAAAAAGTAAATAAATAAAATAGAAAATGCAAATTATTCCACTCCTCAGGAGCGGGAAATTTGGTGGAACGACCGATGTAGGTTGGAAATAAGATGGATGACAATAAAAAGTAAAATGTGAAACAAAAGCATAAAAAGGAAAGCATAAAGTTGTTTTTTATTTTTCTTTTCTTTCAGCTATATGTAGTATTTGGAAAAGGTTAAAAACCCTATCAGGTATTTTTTCTGGTTGTGTCCTGCTTAGGAAATTTCCCTTAATTTCTTGTCTTAGAGATACAACAGGTAAGAAAATCTCCTAAAAAAAAAGAACAATCCCACCTTAGACGGTTGCCACTGGAACAGGTGCCTCCAGTTGAAGCTTTATACCTATTTTTTGGTCTGGAGACAGCTCTAACTTTTTGGATTTCCCATCTCCTTCTGTCCTAGCGATAGTTGCCACCAAGAATGAATAGAAGGGTGAAATAAAATATGAAAGAAGGTCTACCAGGGTTCCTCCATTGATTGCTAGGGGTCCCCTGAGCAATGAGCTATTTGTGCCCCTCAGGTCAGACTCAATGACACCAATTATCTTTTTGGCTATCTGTAAGGGTGACATTGGCCAGCAATGTAAGAGGACTTACCTTTCTGTGGATATAGTAATTATAGAAGGGGTTCCATGAAGACCTGACAGTTTTTTCAAAGGTTCCCCTATGTTTTAAATCTTGGACTAACCTTTTCCGTATATCATACAAAATAAAAAATATATCTTTACATGTTGCCTTTGTGTCGTCCCTGTACTGAAAGCTCAGCCAAAACTGTAACCTGGACCTAATAAATGAACCCTAACTACCAACTATTCTAAACCAGGGTTCCTCCAGAAGTTGCAAGCGGCTACTCAAACTGTGGGTAATTGACATTCCATTAGACAATGCTTTTAAAGTTTTAGGGTCAGCATCAATCTGGTTGAGCCAGCTGCATGCCTCCAATGATGTTTTTAGTTGTTGCCATTCTACCCACAACTGTAGAGGACTTTCTATAACCGGCCACCAATTTAGGAGGCATTTTTCCCACTTGCCCCAATATATTGGTTTAAGCAGGGGTTCCCAGAGAAATGAAAATCATTTTGGGGGTTCCTCAGGGGCAAAAATGTTGAAAAGGGATGGTCTAGTTCCTAGCAAGACTATAGGTTCAACAGCCAGTAGAAGCTCCATTATTTTATGAGGGCAGGGTGTGGACACAGGAAGGTTCAGTGTGCAGCTGCGCAAGGGCCCCATACCCTCATAAGCCAAAAGTAGCTCCAAGTCAGTTCAGCCGGGGCGGGGCCTGGTCAGTTCTGAACATTTAGTTGCTATGTCCGCCTCAAATCAGGATCCAAGTATTTTATAGCTGAATGTTATGGATGGTGTTTGGTGTAAATGTGTAAAGCCAAGTGTACACTGTGAACGCAGAATCCAAGTGCTCTACATTCTCTAAGCAGGTAAGGAGACACCTTTTGCTGCTGCAGTTTCACTTTAACTTACAGGTGTCCTTCCCATGTCAGTAAAAGTAGAAGCATCAGACTGATGAGCTCATTTGTCTAACACTATATTCTTCGCCTATGGTCATGCTCCACACACATCTGATTGGCTTCCTAAGCTGCTTCGCCCACCTACCATTTTTAGCTCCATTGTACAGTGGGTGGAAGAAAATGATACAAAGTCAAATTTAAAATGAACCTATTCAATTATTATTAGTATTAAAATAATAAACAAATTACCCAGCACTGTTAATAAAAGGTGTATTAAATATATACATAACAACATAAAATAATAAATGTGCAATTTCTGCAAAGAGTTCAGCTGTCAAAGCATCGTCTCCTTTAAAAGAATTTGTTTAGATGTTTGGAAATATATATTTCAATGCAATTATTGTAACGATCAGGAGCAATGGCAACAATTTCGAAGATGAAATCCTATTCATGGTTGATTTATTTGTGTTATTACGCTGCATGACAATAATCAAATGGGATGAAATTATGATATATGGCCCACTTACAATACATGCCAGGATCCAGAACGTCAAAGCATCCTATGTGAATATTCACACACCTACCCGGGAAACAATTATAAAGCTATTTAGATGGAGGAGAGCCAGCAATATTCTGTGCATTAATATACAGAAAGCCATTTAAAGCCCATTTCACCCCTAAAGGTATGAAGTTCTTAACAATGAACTTCTTTTAATTGGTCCATTTTTTTTTTTTTTTTAATATATTTAAAAAAAGCATTTGCAGTACTTCACTTTATATCACACGCTTTTTGTGGACTAAAAAATGTGGGAACTGAAAACAGGCCTGACCAGTAATTATGGAATCCTTCCAATTTTGCGCATTTCCACAGCATAAGACTATTGTGTTCTATAGTGCAAGAAAGAAACTAAGAAAAAAATTTAGGATAAAACAATAAGTGTTTTATTACATAAAATAGGATAGATGGATTGTCATTGGGCATTACTTATTGCCCGTGCCACTGTTGGGAGCAGACAGGGACTCCACGAGGACTCCTTGTGGCTGGTAATGGTATGGGGCCTTCGTGCAGCGGCGCATTTTGCAGCGCCCTATGTCCACCCATGAGGCTTCACGTTTTATGCCCATTTTTGGTAAAACTAAATTACAAGAATCTTTAATAGATAGAAGTAGTGACACACACTCACCACCCCAATTTCTTATCAACAAAGGTCAATTAAAGGGTCTGGTTTCTACAACAGCGGGGACCCCATACTGTTTTTGTAGTGAATCATGGCAGCTGACAGCTACCACTTTCTGTTGACTGAATTGTATGCTCTATGTAGCATTGGTCAAATTTGATTTTGTCATTGGGTCTGATTTAATAAAGCTCCCCAAAGCTGGAGAGGATAGACTTTCATCAGTGAACCTGGGAGATCCAGCAAACCTTCAATGGATTTCTTCAAAGTCATTAGCTTTTTGCTAGCAAATGTTTTGAATTCTGGATCAGATCCATTCCAGGATTGCAGGTACACCCAGCTTCACTAATGAAGTGTATCCTCTCTAGCTTTATAAAATCAGGCCCATTGACATCAATCGAATTTGAGTTTGGCTGCGAATCAACCAGAACATTGGGGTCAATTTGGCAAACTGTCTGTGAATCACAAATTCATCCAAACCTAGATCTTGAAATTCAATTAAAAGCCCAGCAAAAGCAAAACTCTCAGTTATACTCAAACAAATATTTGGCACTTTCAGTAAAATGCATTGAATTCAGTAGAAAATGAAACAGTTTTTAAAGGTTTAAGCTGAAAAACTATTATCTATGAAAAAAATCAATTTAAAGTGGACCTATCTTCATATTGTGCAGAAAAGCGGGACTTTTAAGGCATAAATTAAAATGAAACAATAAATATTTTATTGGTAGATCATTTTTAAAATCCAAGATAAAAATTGAACATTCGCCTATATGACATAGACAATGTTACAATATACATTGCAAGTTCTTTCTCAAAGATCTTAAACAGCAATCTATCTGTAACACATGGTCTCTTGGTAGTTCTATTTTGCATCAACGCATTTCGCGATTATTAAAATGCTTCTTCAGGATGAATCAAATAGAGAGACTACTGTAGATCACACTGATAACCAAATAAAAATGGAGTAACTCTTCCCAATTGCACAGGCAGATCCACAACAGGAGATAAAGCGTGATGGAAAGGCGTGATTATAAACAGCAGGTATAGTTTTAGAGGAGCCAATTGCTTCAAAGATGATAAAGCCCATTAGGGGGTAGAAAATTCACTAAATCCTGCATGCTGGATTGTCCATCCCCACCTAAAGTGGACCTATCATCACATTTTCAACAATGTGTAAAACGAGTGTCCCTTCCCTTCCATCTTTATTCCCATGGCCCCAAAGGCGAAAATTTATAGCCTCCTAGGTTACTTTTTTAACATTTTCCAGGAGGCTGTGGATTGCTCATTCTGTGTATGTCCAAGATTGAGTATGTGCCATATTTCCTCTAATTTAAAGAAAAAAAAAACAAGTGATCAATCTCAATGCACATGCATTCACTCTTTTTTTTAGAGGAAGACAGATCACCCAATCTAGCACCTGCAAAGTGTGAGATCTGGAGACATCAGGAAGTACCCATAAGAAAGAAGATGGATGCCTTGGTTGGAATGACTAGCCTTGGAAAGAAGAGAGAAACTGCAACTGCCAAGAGGGCCAAAAAGCCAAGAGTGGACACGCTGGGTGTGGTTTGTTCATGGAACAAGGGCTTTTAACAAGCAAAAGTATGGAATTTTTTTAAGAATGTTCTACTGTAACAATGACACATAACAATTTTCCCAGCTAAACAAAACCGCCCAGTAATAAAAAAAATGTAACAACAAACAAAAAAATTTTCTAAGCCAAAAAACAAAATTACGATGAACTGCAGCTTACCCGTCTTTCGATAGGGTGGTTGAATTGGGGAATGAGTGGTATTGAGAGTTTCCTTTTTGTCAAAATTGCCAAAGTTTCAGCAAAAGGAAACTTTCATCAACATGCAAACCTAGTATAATCTAACATAAAAAAAAAGTTTATTTAGGAATGAATGTTGAATTTTATGTATAAGCCCAACAGCACCTTGTACTATTTCAATCTAAGCTTTACCTTCTGGCAATAGAATGTTGGAAGCTAATTGTACAAAACTACCATGGAAAGAGTGAACAAGCCTAGAGAAAATGATGGCCAAGGGTCAGCAGAAAGGAACAGGAGGGTATTATTAATTTCTTCAGAATTAAATNGATTAGGTAGCACAGCTTAGAAGGGTTACATATGAATGTGGCTAACCAGCTATCCAGTGCCCCCTTCTATATAAAAAAAGGTCAGATCCCTGGATAACTCTAATCAACCATTCTTCAGCCCCGGAGGCAACCATGAACAGTTTAACCGCTTACAATAAGCATTCGTTGTGCTCTCGTTATTAATAAAAGCCCTATTTTTAAACCGCATTAATACTTAATTAAAGTGGATTTTTAATATATCCGGAGATGTCTTGAAGTATCATAAAAGTAGAGTTGTTATATTAAAAAAAAATGTTATCTCAATCTTACCAACGTTATTTGAGGACAGAGAGCTAAAAAATCTCGGATGTATGTAAGACAGGAAATAGAACGTTCTACTGAAATCTAAAATTAGCATCGGGTTTATATGGCCTTTACATTCTTGCATTTGGTATAGCAAAGTCCAATAAAATATTCCTCTGTTTTAATACTCTATAACCTTCAACGGAGAAGAAGTCCAGACCTCCAAAAGGCCCCTAAAAACTTAGAGGGAAACTCCGATCTGTTCATAGAGAAACATTGTATTTTATAGTTGCAGTTCAGAATCAGATGGTAAATAGTGCAATGGATCAACCCTGAGAATATAACTTAGTATGTATAAATGTATAAAAAGGGAAAGGCTTATCCATATAGTTAGAGATTATTCTTATAGTAGGGTTCTTCAAAGTGGGCTAAGTGAACACAGTGATTTATTTAGGCTCTGCAATGCTGGGGAAGATACACTTTCATCAGTAAACCTGGGTGATCAAGTAAACCTGGAATGGATTTTTAAAAAGTAATTTGCTATTTGTTAGCAAATGTTTTCGACCCTCGGCCAGATCCATTGCAGGTTTGCTGGATCACCCAGGTTTACCAATGAAAGTGTACCTTCTCCAGCCTTGGACAGCTTTAAAAAATCAGGCCTAATGTATTTAACATGTAGATATTGCAAACAGACTTGATTTGTTGTACAGATGCATAAAACTAACAATAGTATCTATGAACACCATTAATAGATGAGAGATAAATTTATAGGTTTATATATTTCAATTTCACTAGTCTTTTTTTTTTACCAGACGCGTTTCGCAAGTATTGCCTCATCAGGGGAGGGTAAGACTATAGATTACAGAGCATGCATCAATTAGGACAATTCAGGAGTGAAACTTTATACCCCACTATATACGATAGTGGGTTTTTTCTCCGTGGAAGGCTGAGGTCGAGACAACTCCAGGTTTAGTTCTTATAAGAGTTAGAGGCTATAAATTTGGATTCAGGAAATGATGAGGAAATTAGGTGGGTTCATCAAAGTGAGGTCAATGGTTACTACCCAAGTACCGCCACGGTATGCAGGTATCTCCTGTTAGATTGTGCGATTTGAAAAAATGCTGCAAATAAAAAATGCTTTCACAAATAACTAGTAGTTAATTTATTATCAATTAACAGTGAAAATACAAGGAGAAATCTAATTGTCAATATTTGGTGGGACCACCCTTCATCATCAGTTCTTCTAGATACCCTTGCACACTCAAGGAACTCGGCAGGTAGGCTGAAAATAACCACAGATATTCTGTGAATGTTGGCTGGCTCAAATCCTTCTGTCCCTTCAATCCAAAAAACGCTCTATGATGTTAGTATCAGGGCTCTGTGCGGGTTTTTCTTCATCCTGAGGATAGTTCGCAATGACATCGACTAAATGTTTGGAGTTATCTTTCTGCTGCAGAAAAACTTTCGGGCCAGTGAGATAAATAGTGGATATCTAACTGCTTGTATTTCTCAGCATTGAGTACATCATTTATTTTGTTCAAATACTCAACACTATTTGCAGAAATGCAGCCCCAAACTTGCAAGGAATCTCCACCATGCTTCACTGTTGTCTGCAGACACTTTTTATTCTTCCAGTAAACAAACTGCCTTGCCAGAGCTGCAGAACACGTCCCCCGGATCTGAGCCTGTGATGGGAGAGTGGGCGGGTTGTGTGTAGTGACACAACCCACCCACTCTCCCATTGCAAGCCCAGAGCCTGGGCAGTGACATTACCCTGCCCACTCTCCCAACGGCCCCGCCCCTCTGTCAATTTTTATTTCAGATTGTGGCCCCTCATTAAAAAAGTTTTGCCCACCCCTACATATGTTTTATATTTATTTTTCTACAGAGGAAGTACTGAAATGAAGTACCAAGGGAAGTATATTTAAGATACACTTGATACTCGAAAGTCTTTGTAGTAGATAAGGGCAATATAAATACATAAAAACGACAGGTTCACTTTAAACACAAATCCACTATTTTATGTTGTATGAATTATTTTCATCAGTGTCCTCAGATGACAAGATAATTCCGGACTCCCTGATGCCATTAAACACACTTTTTTCAGAGGGACGTTATGGGATGACGGACACGAAATGTTGCCGTAATAACATGTTTTATACATCGGCGTATACTTTCAGGCAAATCACAGAAAATAGTTGTATTTTTTCCCACTCTCTGGCACTTTATTGCTGTGAAAATTGGACATTTTGTCTTCTAAAAATACTGCATGGAAAAGTCTTCACTGGCTTCTCTTCTGAGGTTGGCAGGAGAACATCAAGTGCACCTGTCATGGACAGCTAAAGGATGCTGATTTGGGGGGGGGGGGGGGGCAGAATAATATTTGAAAAAATGAAAATAGTCAATTTTTGGTTAACTAGAAAAATCAGGATGGGACCAGCCAAAAATGTCCATTTTGTAACCATTTTTAATTAAAGAGAAAGTACAATGAAATATCTATACAGTTTGCTGTGTTTACTTACACTGATCCTGTAAAAAACAAAAAAAATACTTGACCAGCTTTGACATTTGTGGCCCCAAAAGGGCCTATAGAAGAGAACTACCAGGATTATCACACAGGTTTGCATTTCCTCCTCTGTGTGCCCCACCAGCTTTCTTGAATGTTATTCCTCTGATCCTGGGGTCCTCGGAGGAGGAATGGGGTGGGGACAATAGGCTCAGCCACTTACACTGGTGGTACTCCGTCTCTTTTACTGGCTTGATGATTTCTAGTATCTTCCAGACCCTCCATCTCCAGCATAGACTTCTTTGAGCAGGCCCACTCATTGGATTTCAGTCCAAATAATTACAGAACATCACATGTGGGTGCGACCTAGGGTGGTCTGAATGCAAATACAGCCTGCCAAGATGCCCACTCCTCCAGACTGGCATCTTTCCCATTGTTATGCAGGTTTCCTTTCACTTCCTGTTGTGTCTTTAGTAATAGAATTTCAGGGAAATCTTCTCAATAAGAAACACACACAAAAAAGGGAAACATTTTAACCCTTCCAACTCTCTATACCCTATCCAACTATCCATAAAACTGCAATGGTAAGTTTTGGGTTTAGACTTGAAAAAGGAACTATACTGACCACATCTCCAACGATGCACGGCCCATGAGGTTCATCAATGGTGTCAACACCTCTCTGGCCTTACAAGTTTGGGATCTTCACCAACTTGATTGGCTTGGATGTCTTTATGTCTCTGACGTATGACTTGATGGGTGCTGGGATGACATTAACTTAATTGCATGTGCTGGAGTTCATTATTCTCACCATCCATCCATGCTCAGCTCAGTGTACATTATTGAGGCAAATAAGGATTCTTTAAGTCTCATCTCTCAGATAAAATTCTTTCTGCTCACACATTTTTATTATTTTTGTGTACAGATCCACTTTAAGGTTATATTTTTCCAGCATTACTGAATATTTCTGCTTTGTTGCTCTGCAAGGTCCCAAGAAACAGTATGAAGTGAAATGACTTCAATTTTAAGTTTTCGAGTGTACTTCTAAGTCTGCAGACTTCCCCAGGTGGATCGTCCATCGCTAACAGAGCCAGCAAACCTCAATAAAGGGCAGCCATATGGAACAGCTCCATCTGCATTTTCATCCATCCGGAGAAACAGCTGCACGTCATCATCAGAGGCAGCTCGTCCACCTTCCTGGTGCGCTGTGTATGACTTGGTTCAAATAGAACAATATTTGAAATCTTTCAAGCACCATGAGTCTCCTTTCTGGAGGTGTCTGAAGGTTTAGTTGATTTTTTTACCAATAATAACCCCAGTTCTTCCTGGAAAATGAAAAGGGGGATTTGATTGGTTACCATAGGAAGCAGGGATCTGTATTATATAAATGTGTTGCCCACTGCTCACATTGGATTGCGATAACAACAACTTTAATATGAGGTTGCTAAAGCAGTTTTTTTAGATAAAAAGTTACTGTTTCTACCTATTTTTCATGTGATTACCCCCAGCCTCCAACAGTCATTGCTTGGTGCCATTCACTGACTTCATTTCCAGTTGCACATCATTGCTCCGCACCGGCTTTCTGATGGTAATACCATTCAACCTGTACAATGGCTACTTGTTGTCTCCACCAGGGCCACATGTGACAGAAGTGTGCAATTGGGAGAAAGAGACAGGGTGTTATCATGCTATAAAATTATGTTCCTCAGCAAGATCTTTCATTATGTTTTCAAAAATTACTTTTTCATAAAAGCTACAGATTTAAAAAAAAAAAGTTTGACTATTCATTCTGCAATTATGTTGGATTCACCTGATAAGGTCAGCAGTTCACTAATTATATTATAGTACCTTATTATGCCAGTCATGTCTCAAGGAGTGATAATGCCCCATGTGATCAGACAGTTTGCTATCTCCTCGGGGGTTGTCCCTTTGCCTGTTGTTTAGGACTATTTCACCAGTTCATGGTAGATCATGGCCCAAATCCACCCGTAGCTCAGATTTGCACAAAAGGATTTGCCTTAATTCTTCAAAAATGAGTGCCTGCAGCTTATCTGCAACACTTAAATTCAAAAAGGGTTTGCCCAGTATTTTTTATATGCAATACAAATGTTGCTTTTGTCAGAATTATGCTTTCCATGCATTGTGCACTCCCAGCACAACAGCCACAATGCTAATAGACTTAGTTACTGCTGAACAGCTCGGGAATTTTAGCAGCTCTCATCGCCTGGTGCAGTGGCCACATCTGTTAGAGAGGGAAGAACTGCCAGCGGGTACGTCCGTGCCTTTCCAAGAATTTGCTGCAGAGGCTCAGCTTCCCCTGCATTCAAATATTGACATTTCAGCTCTGATGCTAATTTGTTTAATATCGCAATGTGACACTGGTTTGTTAGATTGGCTGGTTCTCAAAAAAAAAAACCCAGCAATTCTTCCCCCCTCTGGAGGATATTACCATAGATTCCGGGCCCTGAATAAAACATGCATAGTTAGAATGCAGAGCATTAACAGCTTGAGTCGTAACTGCAACATGAAAACATTTGTATTCTATAATGTCGATGGGTAATCCGGCGTATAAAGAGCTGGGATGAAGGTTCTGTGTTCCATCTGCAGGCAAGCGTTACGCTTTCCAGAATGACGGGGTGGTGGATAAGACGTCACAATTGGTATTTATAGTAGCCAATCAAGTGGCAGCCATCTTTTGCTACCTTGCTTACAAATTAAATTTGGTGCTACAGAAAAATGAAACGACCCCCTACCCCAATGATGGGAGGCCCCTAATCCTGTGCTAAACAGTGCTTATGTGATTGCCATTTAGTACAGTAGAGTAGGGAGCCCATGTTGGCATGATGACGCCCCCCAAAAGATAGGTCCATGACCATCTGGGATCACAGGAACTGGGTTGAATTACACTGACTGTCATTCAGTTTGTGAAACTGATTTTTGAGCTTTACTGTAATTGGACATTCATTTCCTATTTTTTATAAGCTGGAGGCCAATATACAGATCCATCCTTGTAAATTTAAGATAGTCCAATTCAATATATTGGTGCAGTTTTATAACTATCCCTCCCACAATGCCACAATGAGGGTATCCCACCCTCAGTTATATGTTTATAGTATATTATGGAGGATTCATTAGGGAATTGCCATACAATCATTTGGCTTTGTGATGGCTGAGACATAAAAATGGAACTTGAATTTCTAGTGATAACAACTGATCAATGGATATGAGAAGGCATCATCCTGCTCAATGTGCATCCAGTATGGGGTAACCAAATATGAACTGATAAGGAGAGGCAGTGAGACCAAATACTATGCAAAGTGTCTTGTTCTGTTTAGAGCAAAGAGTATATGAAAGTAATACTTTAATTAGGGATTATGTTGGTGGGTATGCTTCTGGAAGGGTGTCAGACATTAGAATATTCAGCATTTGATAGGACCAAAAAAATATAATGTTCATACAACCATTTTCTTAACTAAATCCTATAAAAGTCATCAATGAAGTGCCGTGATGATGGATATTGAAAGATATCCAGGAGCAAGAGAAACTATGAACAATGCGACCTACCAGCCCCACGGCTACCAAGACCATCTTGGGACTTACATGTAAAGAACATTTGACCACAATGCTGTAGAGTGGAAGGCCCTTTTCTTCCCAAATATGATTAGGCTCCTTTCCGAAAGCCATCTTCTGTAAGACATTAATTGATGGGTTTGGTGTTGAGAAACTTCAGTGACCAGTACAGCCCTGACCTCAGCCCTACTGATCACCCTTAGGATGAATTGTAACATCAACTGCAAGCCAGGGCTTCTTGCCCTACATCAGTACCTGGCCTTATACATGTTCTTTTGGCTAAATAGGTAAAAATTCTAATAGACATACACTAAAAGCTTCTCAGAAGAGTAAAGACTATTATAACAAAATGTGCAAGGATAGGGTGCGAATCTAATTCCAATGGTATTGAAATGAGAAGCTTATATAGATGTTATGAGTTATCAGTTGTCCACAGATGTCAACTGGCCATATAACAAACACAAAATAGCCCCAAAGGAATCACGCAGACCCTAAATACAGCAGTAGATTTTACCATTACCCATTGTATAATGTCAGACAGCAAGTTCTTGATGTCCCATAGTAATACCAGCCCAACTTCCAGGAAACATTGGGTAACGATGATGAAAGGATCGCAAAACCTTCAACACAAAGAAAGTCACTGACATCAAGGCATATGCCACTTACATGCATTGGAAAATAAAAAGCTGTAAAAAATATGGAGCCAACATCCACTAACATAGTAAAAAAATCCTATTCTTTGTTCTTTTGTTCTTTATCATCACCCTGTTCACACAACTTAATTATTGGAAAAGAAAAATTGCATGCCTATGTGTGTGCAAACAATTATATACATATATATGGAGCAACAAATAGCCCGGGGGGTATTCACATATGTAGGTTTTAACAACATGCAAATAATGTGTGAGAGTAATATATATGATCTACACACACTGGCAATTATCAGAGGAACAAAATATTTACTATCAGCATCGGTAAAACGAGAGTGAGAACTGGAGAATGATATTAGCATTTTATAATAGGTTTTAATGAAATATAGCCCATTGCTTTATTCAGTCAGGGAAAATCCTGCAGATTGCATACACATGGACAAATTGAAATGCCTACACAACTTACTTCCCCTCCATCTCCTCTTACAATGAACTAATAGTCAGTGTGGGGAATGCAATTGTGTATTATAGATTGGATATCCTATACAGTATGTGAATGTTTAAATTAAAAAAAAAAAAAACCTAGAAACCCATAACTCTTTCCAGCCACTCATGTATATGGGATTAATACATATACCCATGTCATGATATAAAGCCTTAACCTCTTTGTTTGCCATCTGTATAACTTTGCCCCATGCCAAGGATTCCTTGATAAGAGTTCTACTCTCTGAAAACCGGTAGGCAACACTTTGTGCGGCTGCTAGCTCTCAATTACGTCCGTTGGTAAGCCGTTGATGAACAATCAGAATGTTTTGGGATTATGTGATCACATGTAGGTTAGAGACTCAGTTGACAAAATTATGGTGTTCAGGTTGCAGATGAAAGCTGCTACTTTTAGGCCTGGCAATGAAGTATAACTTTACCACAAGGATATCTTGAGAAATGCTCTGAAAACTAGTAGCCAATACATTGTGCGGCTGCTGGTTTTCAATCACGACCATCAGTGAGCCATTGGAGAACAATTAGAAAGGTAACGGGTCATTTGATCACATGTAGGTTGGAGGATGCATTGACAAAAATGAAGGTGTTCAACTGCAGGTGAACACTACCACTTTTAGGTATGTCTAGACTGGCAATGAGGTATAATAGTTTTGCCCCATGCCAAGGATACCTTAAGAAATGCTCTGAAAACTAGTAGTCAACATATTGCGTTTAATTTATTAAAGCTCTCCAAGGCTGGAGAGGATACACTTTCATTAGTGAAGCCGGGGATTTCTTAAAAGTAATTTACTATTTGTTAGCAAATGTTTTCAATGCTGGACCAGATCTATTTCTGGTTTGCTGGATCAGCGAGCTTCACTGATGAAAGTGTATCATCTCCAGCTTTGGAGAGCTTTAATATTATTAATAGATAAATCGATAAATAGATAAATCAGGCCCATTGTGTGGCTGTTGGCTTTCAATCACGACCATCGGTGAGCCATTGGGGAACAATCAGAAAGGTTCAGGATTATTGCTCCATGCCAAGGATATTTTGAGAAATGCTCTGAAAACTAGTAGCCGAAACTTATGTGTTGGCTACACTTGTTGGCAATGCTTGTGTGTCTCCAATACCAAAAATTATTGTGTTCATCTGACAGCTTTAGGATATGTTCAGAAAGCCGATGAGGTTGCGTTCTGGTTACCACATTCTCCAGCTAATGGACCAATGCCTAGTGGGAAATGTTACTTGTAGCTACTATACTTGGCAGCTTCATAAAGAATGAATAAGGGGGGTAGTAAGCAGTACAGTACGGCTTACTGCTGCCCATTGTCAAATCTGCAGACACTTTAAAAGCCAGTGCTGGGGTGCAAGTGACTGAGCAAGGTGCCAGCTTCAAAGAGCCGAATTAGATTACTTGATTCTGAGGTCTGAACTTTGCCCTAAGTTGCATAACACTTTTGCAGTGACAATTATATAGATTGGAACTCCAGCCAAAAAAGTAAGATAGAATAAAGACATTATTAACCAATAACATTTCAAAGAGGTATTTGCTACAATGTTCACCTTTAATCAAAAGAGTTTCCCATAGTAAATATTTCTGCTGCTCGATGACCTTTGATAGCCTTCACTATTAAATCCCCACTTTTTAAGGCCAGGTTGTCCAGGTTGGACAGTGAAAGCAAAGTAATAAGCTTATATCTTTGTTCTTCTACTTTGTCCTCCTATCCGCATGCTCCTCTTTAGCTCCTGAACTGATTAGCTCCTTGTGCTGCTTCTGCATCATAAAGCCCTGCTGCTACAAGCTGTTAAGACACATGATTCACAGATTTAATCAGCTCACATTTAAAGAACACACATATTGATGTATTAATGACTCCCGAGCTGGATTAATGTGTGCCCTTTATAGTTGATAGTTGTAGGGGCAATTGGTAGCCCTTGGTAGACAGCATGGAGCCTCTGCCTTGGCACAAAGCAGAACTGCCGTTGACATCCAAGCTGCATACCCTTACAACAAATTACAAATGAATATACAGTAGATTTGGATCTACAAAAACCAACCCACATGTTGTATGTTTGGGTTAAGTATGTAATTGACTCAAATTCAAACAGCAACATGGTTCTTTTTTTGCAACCTGCTTGTTGCACTTTGAATAAATGCTAGCCTACTAGGGCATTAGATTCACTAGTTCACAAAACATGTTACATTGCCTGGTCAACAGAAAAAGTCCCCAAGCCTGTGCGGCAATCTGAGCTGGGGCATCTGTGAGGACAGTGTTATGATCTGGG
The DNA here is from genome assembly GCF_032062135.1 of Pyxicephalus adspersus. NCBI lineage: Eukaryota > Metazoa > Chordata > Amphibia > Anura > Pyxicephalidae > Pyxicephalus > Pyxicephalus adspersus. The sequence goes on along the minus strand of NC_092871.1, from coordinate 6,752,585 downwards.
GTGACTGTGGGGGCAGTGTTATGATCTGGGGTGCTTGTGGGGGCAGTGTTAGGATCTGGGGTGCTTGTGGGGGCAGTGTTAGGATCTGGGGTGCTTGTGGGGGCAGTGTTAGGATCTGAGTTCCTGTTGGGGGAGTGTTATAATCTGGGGTGTCTGTAGGGGCAGTGTTAGGAATTGAGTTCCTGTAGGGGCAGTGTTATAATCTGGGTGTCTGTTTTGTGGCCCTGGGTACCTGTGGGTGTAGTGTTATAATTTGGGGTGCCAATTGGGCAATGGTATAATCTGTGGTAATTGTGGGGGCAATAGTATTCCTAGGGGTGCCGGTTTCAGGTTGTGTTATGGGATCTCTGTGGGGGCAGTGGTATGTTATCTGGGGTGTCTGTATGGGTAGTATTGTGATCTGGTGATCTGCCTATAGAGCAATGACCTGTGGGGGTAGTGTTATTATCTGGGGGACCTGTGGGGCAGTGTTATGTTCTGGAGTGCCTGTAGGGGTGGTGTGATGATCTGGGGTGCCTGGGGTGCCCCAAAAATGAGGTCAATTGACTCCCTGAATATTTGGAATGAGCAGGTCTTTCCATCAAAGGATTTGTCTTCCATGATGGCAAATTGTGAGTGGCTTAGGCAGCAAGGGACATCATTCTTACTCATGGATCATCATCTCTCTCCCATCATCAATAGAAGATATGGATATAAGTTGGAGCAAGGGATCAGAAGTTGGGGAAATATTTCTTTCTGATTTAAAAAAAAAAATTCTTTTAAGGTAAGATCAGAGAACGTCTGTAAAAAAGGGAATGGAATAGAAAAATTTCTATTGTTAAAAAATGATTTGTATCCATGAGATGGTGATGCTCTACATTAAGTGTTTGTAATCCCAGGAAGAAAAGGAATATTTTGCAGCTGGTTGTAATTGCCATCATCCAGCATCTTGGGACAGGTGTTAAATGGTTGAGTTCCATGGCTGAAGGTGTGAATTATCCAATTTCTTGGGTAAAGATGTAACAAAGCCATTATCTGTAGGTGATATTTGCCTTGACACATTTTATTATGTTATTGTGGTGATTCATTAAAAGTGACCTTAGTCACCTGTGTGACTATAAATACTGCAACATGTTCCCAGAATGCATTTTAAGTGAGAAAGCTGTTCAGATGGGTGGTGAAATGGCTTCAACATTAAAATAAAACAATCCAGCAGAATGTGATATACTGCTTATAGCTACGCAATGAATTGGATAGAAGAATTTAATAAATCCAGTCCTTATTCTTACTCCAGAAAGAAAGGTGCCCATCGAATAAAGTTTCCCCTTTTCTGGATTGTGCATGGTGCCTGCATGGGCTTTTACAACTCATCCAGTAATCCATGCAACTGATATCACATCATCTCTGGTCAAATATTACATTTTCTATATTTGAAACAATATTGCCAAAAGAAAGCCTAATTTATTCACAAAAAACAAATATTACCTTATAATAGGAAACAGCAAAATTATAAGCAAATGGACAAACCCATAGTGGAAGTGAAAAAATCTCTGGTCCATAGGGATATAAAGGTATCGAGGCTGTATTAAATAATTTCCTTATTATATTTCCTGTATAAAAAAGAATTGTCATCACCAATGATCTTCTTTCGATTCTTTCCTACTGCTTCCGGTCTACATGCTGTCTTTTTACATTGATAGCGGCATGTTTTGGGGGTGTTGGGTTTGCTGACAGTGACAACAGTGGTCTGTGCCTGCAGAATGTGTATTGAAATATATACAGTACATGCTGTTGTTTTTTAACTATGTCAGTGCATAGTTTTATAATTCATTAGGGAAGATATTTAATTTTAATAATCACAATATCATATGGTTTTCTTATAGTTGGCAGCTGAAAGTGATGTGTGGAGTCTGAAGAATTGGTACATATGACTTAATCCTAAAAATTATTTAAGGGAACATGGGTTACTTTCCATTACTCTATGTATACGAGGTCTGTCTATGAAAATATCTAGTCTGATATAATAACCCACTTTATTTATATGACAATTCTAATAGCTGTCCCCGTCCATATTCTCTCCATTCACAATTAAGCGCCAATGCTGTCTTCTTTCCCACTGGTGGAAGGTGTGGAGCAGATTAGTTTCTGATATCTGATGTTTTTTCCTTTACTGCATCCATTGACACAAAGCGTGTTCCTTTATTCACTGATCCCAAGTCCAAGTCCCAAGGTGCCAAATCTGGTGAATATGGAGGATGTTCTGCGTAGTAAAGTGTTTGTCGGTAAAAGAAAGTGCTGTGTGAGAAGGAACATTGTCCTGATGAAGAATGAAACCATTTCCCACATTTCTGCCGTCTTTTCCTGACTCTTTCTCTCAGATTTGTCTCCCATATATTAATGTTGGGTCACTGTTGTGCCTTCTGGAACCCATTCTGCCAAAATGACGCCTTCATGTCACAAAACACGATGAGCATGGCTGTGAATTTGGACTTTTTTGATTCTTGGTGATGAAGGTGTTTCCAGTGACTTTGGTTTTGTTTTAGGATCATACTGGAAGGTCCGGGTATCGGCACCAAGTTGCAGAATGTCTATGCAAATTTCCTTGCAGCACTATTTTTGCTCCGATGTGATATTTTACTAAAATGTCAAATTGACGGGTTGCTCATCTTTTAAACTTTTCATGATTTCAGCACATGAGGGGAAACACAACGGCATTAAATGGTGACTGACAACAAACTAATCGGCAGAGAGTGTTGGCGTTTGTCCTGCACGTTTGGAGAAGTTTACAGATTCATGGCAACAAATCATAATCCTCTCACTGCTTTGTATAAGAGATAGAAACAATGACTCTTTATTTATTAGACAGACCTTGTATGTTGGCATTAACTAGGTGTATTATTTTGTATGTTTTTTGTTGGATCAATAATAGGTTTCAACTGTCAAGGAATATTTTCCTTTCTTTTCCTTTCCACACCAGCTTGGGGGGTTTAGTATAAAATATTGTGATGAATTTGTGAGTAGAGGGAACATATAGTAGATTAGTATTCTTTGTGTCTTAGTTCTATTTTCTTTTTTATTTAAATATAGCTTTTGAAATGATCTCTTTTTAGATTATTTTTTGAAGCTAGACCATGTTTAGCTTTGCTTGAATTACTCGATTAACTCGACAATATCTCTACGAATGGCAGCGTAAACAGCAAAGTTAAATTATTATTATTACAAAGTATTTATATAGTGCTGACATATTACACAGAGCTTTACAAAGTCCATAGTCATGTCAACAGCTGTCTCTCATAGGGGCTCACAATATACTGTCCCTACCATAGTTATATGTCATCAACACAGCCTAAGTAACCTAATAACATGTTTTGGAATGTGGGAGGAAACCAACACAAACACGGGGAAAGCATGCAAACTCCATGCAGATGTCCTGGGATCTAGTGTTGCAATGGCCAGAGTGCAAACATCTGAGCCACCATGCTACCCACATTTCATATTTCTAGTTTATTGCTGAATTTTCACAACAAGGGGCATTTTAAATTTGGATGTGTAAAGTTGTACTGTGGGCACAAATTAGCTAACAAGATAAGGCTTGGTTGATATTTTGGTAATTTTGGTTTACTCCTACCATATATTTATTATATGACCCATTCTGCTGCCAGGATTTGTTACTGGACACTCTATACATTATATGGACACCACACCATGACCCCACCATCTCTATGAAGTTGTTGGACTTGTCATCCAAACACCATGACCATATATATGAAATTGCCCTGTCTTTTTTGTTATAATGGCCTTCACTGTTCTAGGAATGTGTCTTAAGAACTTCTAGAGTGTGTCCATGGGAATGTTTGCTCATTTAGCCAAAACAGCCTTTGTAAAGTCAGGTTCTTGGGTGGGAGACCTGGTTCTCTAGGATTTAGTAGGGTTGAGGCCCTTTGTGGGCATCAGCTGCCGTCGTCGGGACAAGAGTACTTCTGTCCCGGGCCCTAATAAAAAGAACTTGTGTTTTGCAATTCTGGAATTTTTAGACATGAGCAGGGGGGCCCAGGAAGTTTACCAAGGGACAAAAAATTCTGATGGTGGTTCTGTTTGTGGGCCTTTTATTTCCTTCACCAGACTCATCGAACCATGTCTTTATGGAGGTGGAGTTGTCAGGGGTACAGTAATGCTGGGGCAGAAAAGGGTCTTTACCAAACTTTGACCACAAGGATGAAAGATTACATTTATCTACAATGGCTTTTTATGATGTCGTTTTAATAACCCTTTATAATTTTGTTCATATGTAATGGTCAGGTGTTTACAAACTTTTAACCACATAGTGTGGCTCTGAGCTGAATTCTGCATATGTTCCAGAAGTAGTAAGAGGGCCAAGATGCTTTTGATGACAAATTATATTTTAGACTTGGTAACAGCTCTAGATTTCAGTGTAAATTTGATTTTGGAGAGGCTTTTTCGGCATGTACTCCCTCTTCTAGGTGCAGTAGGTGGCAGTGTTTCATTTCCAAACATTCTCTTTTCAAGTCCATTGCAGAACTCTTTAATAGTCTGCGATGCAATGTTATATCCCAGGGTGAGCAGGCACTGCATCATTAACCATCTTGCCTACCTGGCCGCAACATTAGAGCGTGTCTTCCTCTAAGGTGACAAAAACTCATAATTAAATCATTTGGAACAAGTCTCCTTTTTTTTTCATTATTTTATTAAACTGCAAGAGGAGGAAAAACAGCATTGCAGAATGAATTGGTAAACACATAAAGGAATTTCTAAAAAGGTGAGGTCAACCGGGTCATTTTATTTTCTTTATTTTCTTTACAAAAAATCTTTATTTGTTTGGCTACAAATTCCCAGTTTTCTGAGGGGTTCCTGAGGCACAGACACACATTGGAACAAATGGAAACATGTGTTTGACCTGTGCTGTTCAAAAGGGAACTTTGGACACTTTTTTCGGATTGTGGAGTTGGAGCTGGAAAATGAATACAAAGGTGACACAGTTATTATGAAACAAAAAATGGTAATACCCAAACTGATGCAGCGAGGTTGACAGCGTACAATAGTCTTAAAGGTCTTTGTATGCTGTAGCATAGGTGACCCTGGAATAGATCTGGTCTAGGATTGAAAACAATTACTAACAAATACCAAATGACTTTTAGGAAATCCATTCTAGGTTTGCTGGGTCACCCAGGTTCACTGATTAAAGTGTATCTTCTCTACCCTTGGATAGCTTTAATAAATTAGGCCACTTCAGTTGATATTGCTCCAGTTTAGTAGAACCAATAACTTGCCGGAATACTTCAAAATTTCCCACTAGCGTCTTGATTTGGTGAAATTTGTAATGATGCAAAAACCCTACAATATGTAATTTACAATATATGGGTTTCCTGCTTCTTATTTTAAATCAACTACTTTTCAGTTGGATTCAAAGCAGGGCTTTGGCTAGGCCAGTCTATAACCCATTTATAGCCATTGTATATGGATTTGCTAACATGCTTCAGATCCTTTTCAGTTTGAGACAGATGACCCCATATTTTCATCCATTACAATCTGTTGTGCAGAATACTGCAAGCTGTCCTGAACATGAAGCGAGCAACCCCAAACCATAACATTTTACCACTACACTTCACAGTTGGTATGGAGGATCTCCTGCAATGTTGTCTTTGGTTTATGCCAAACATGTCTACTGTTACTTGAACAAAACAATTTTAATCTTAAATCATAAGTTATTTGTACATTGTTTCAGAAGGCCCAGTCTTTACCTTCAAACTGGAGTCACACTTTAATGCTCATTTTTTAGACAGCAAAACCTTTTCTCTAGCACACCTGTGCAGTTTTTTTAGTGCAATCTCTTTTTAAATTTCATATATATATATATATATATATATATATATATATTTATATATTTATTTATATTTATATATTATTTATTTATTTATATATATTAGGCTACCTGTGGATCTCACAATATACTTTTTGCTTTCTTGGAGACTTCTTTAGGCATCACACAGCCAGACTGTTGCTTAAATTTCTTGAACCAGCCAGTCCGGGGCAAATTTTTACGCCAAAGTTAGATTAGTTTCCTTGCAGTAGAATGTTAAATTTGGAATGATTTGTCAATCATGCTAGACTTAAAGACATTTTTCTTCCTGAGGTCCCTGATGTTTTTTTATATGGCATCACGGCACCAGGCATTTCATTAGCAAAAACATCACCCAGCCCCAAAAAGTTTTAAATAAGACAGGTGTCACTTACATGCGCCCTAAAGCGATTGCAATCATTACCACCTCATCTGACACCTAAATCTAAATTTATGGAATTGACATGGTAAATGTGGAGGTGTAGTTACTTTTCCTACATGACAAATCCCACAGACACATTCCAACTCTTATGGAAAAGCCAGAAGAATGTTTGACTATTTTGTGTAATTGACAGTTTTTAAGTTAACCTATATCTTCCTATGAGCATATTAAATTAAAAAGGTGAAATGTTAAACTAAAAAACAAAAATGATGTACAGGAAAATCTATTACAAATCCTCTGTCTTATCATACTAGGGATTTCAGATATAAAGTGACATCAGCGTGGATAAGTACAATGTGGATGACATTCAAATCTTCCTGGTAACTTACACTACAAAATAATGAGCACACTTAGTGTATGTTGTGGATTATCTGGTACAGCAGTTGTAATTACACAGCCCGTCATTTAACCTACAAATATCCTTTTTTTTTTTTTTTTTTGTAGAGCCTGTTGAGCTGCAGAGACATACCTGCTGCCTTGGCAAAAGCTGAACGTTACTTATGTTTATTCAACTGGTTTAAATGGAAAAGCCAAGGTACATTTGCTACCTTGTCTTGCAGATTGGTACCTTTCTTAGAAGCTTCCGATTTAAAGCCGACCTTCTGCCCGAGGTCGATAGATGAGGATAACCTCACAGATTCCTATACAACTCGGGGAAGCCTAAATCTTCCATGAAAATGCTCTTGCAATGAACTGGTGTGTACTTTTCCTATTCTATGTTACAGAGGAACCTCTTGCCAAGTTTGAAAATGGCTGGAGTTAGGAGATGCTTATCTGACCAGAAATCCCGCGTAGTACGCCATTGCAGTAAAGCGAGGTCTGCTTATTCCAATGCGGCGGAGTAATTTACAGCAGCAGAGGGGACCTAGGAAATAGTTGTCTCGGTTCTCCTTAGCATGACACGCATGCATTTGCAATATAAAACTATGGTAACTTCCTTGAGCAGTTTACTGTCCAATCTGCAATAGTAAAAACCTTTAAATTTGTACCAATATAGCACTTGAGCTGCCTAAATCATTATAGAATTGGCTTTTACTTTTTATGTTCAGGGAACCCTTGACAAGTACTCACGAATTTAAAAAAAACATCAGTTTTGATGTCTTTTGTAAATCTTCTGCTGTTTTACAGAACTTTGCATGGAGTTGTACATACAATATATATTAATATTTTTAATATAATAAGTATAGAAAAGAGTCACCCCTTTAACTCACCAACACTCACATTTTGTTGCCTTGCAGCTGTATTTCCTCAATGCAATTTATAAGATCCAACTGAAAGATATTATAGCAACAGTTCAGAAAAAAATAAGAAAATAGAATCACTGAAATGGATAAAGGATAACATCAAAACCTCCAAGTGTTTGTACTTTTGCTTTAATTACAGCCATGTATCGGTTGGGATAATTCTCGCTTTAAACAGAAATGATATATATTGATATATTCAATATCTGCTTTTGTAGATATATTCTACCACCACTATTCTTATTTCATCAGCAAGTGTTTTTGCTGTACTCTTGAGAAGCAGACCGGATCTGTGAAACGCGTTGAATTGCACCTTTCATCAACTTTTATGTAGGCTGGGAAACATATAATCCCCCCTCCTCTTTTGGGGTGGTAATACTAAACCTATGTACCTTTACCAACCAATTAGTGGTTAAGGCCAACAAAACTCTCCTTGATGGTAGTAACAATATGTTAACTGGCCTATTTGATCATATATGTGATGTCATGTATCTGTTTGTAATTTCTTCCTTATTAAGGTTTTAAAATGATTTGTAAATAAAATGTTATTCAAATTGCTCAGTACCTTAAAAATCCCACTTCTTTGTTCCATGTTTGGGAGTTTACTTTTCTCCAAATAACAAACTAGGTCATAGCTTTTCTTCCAATATACTAATTAGGGATGTGGTACTCACTTGCTCAATTATTGTAGAGGGGTATACACAAACTTTAAACATAGAATACTTCTCTACCAACATTGCACATCCAAACTCAATATTTGCAATATTTGCCCACATAACTGTTCAAGTCAAATTGGATGGTGATCATTGATGGATTGCAATTTTCAAATCATCCCAAAGATAGGGTTTGGGTTTTGACTGGGTCACACTGTCACGCTTGGACAATTAAGGGGCACTACGGCTTGCACGGAGGTGGTGTGAGCCCTGAGAAGGGCCAAGGTGCAGAGTCTAAGCAGTAACCAGGTCTTCTCCAGAGCCTCCGATGGTGAGGATGTTGCGCCGCTGGTTACTGTCAGGTTGCGGTCCTTAGGCACATCAAGGTGGGCAAAACATGGTACCAAATCACAAAGCAGAAAGATAGTCGAGGAAAGCAAGGCTCGAGGTAGGCAGCAAGCAAGACAGGTCAGGTCACACACCAGGGATCAAATTACCAGGGATCCAGGAGACAGACACCAGTGACACAGGGGCCACTGTGGGCACAAGGAACACAGGAGACACTGGAAGCAACAGGAGACACAGGGATATCCACAGACAGGAACACTGGTATAGCACAGGGAAATTGGCTGGTAACCAACAGACTGGATAATGAGGGGTTAATGCAGGAGCTGGACAGAGGAAACACTAAATTAGGAACCAGGTGAACAGGAACTAGCTCACAGAACTAGGGGCTCTGCACAATGGAGACACGTTGCACAAACACTGAGTGCAGTATGTGAGCTAGCTAAATAGCCAGGGATAGTCTAGAGGCTATTTTCTGATGGGCCAGTGAATTGGACAGAATTGATAAAGATTGGAAACAGAGGCACGCCCAGCAACAGAACTGCCCGCATGCGCAGGAGAGAGGCGTCTGAATTTTAATGAGGAAGAGGTCATTCAACTTTTTCTTCTTCAGCCACTGTATGGTCAATTTTGCTGGGTGCTTTTGATCATTGTAAACTGATAAATTGAACATGGAGGTCCAGTTTTAGTATTTGCAGAAGTGTTAGGCCATGGAGTGTGCATCCATTTTTAAAAACCAACACAAAGATAAAAAAAAATATTAATAAAAACCCTTTCCATAATCTGATCACCCTTATAAAACTCAAAGGGCAGATTACAAGAAAAATTAAACATATCTGTCACACTTACCTCCTTCTCGCAATAGCGCCGGCGCTTCTCTTCTGCGCATGCAAGCAGTTCAGACCTTATTGCAATTAAGAGATTGCAATCCTCTTATTAGCCCCCGGCTATTTAGTTGCCTCAGACACAGCACTCTGTGTCTGAGCCAGTGCCCACTAGTGTTCCCACTCAGCTGTCACCTGATTGAGTGTTTCCCAGTCCAGCTCCTGTTCTATCCCCTTATTGTCCAGTCTTCTGTTCCCCAACCTGGTCCCTTGTGCATTCCCTGTATTAATGTTCCAGTGTCCTCCTGTGTCTCCAGTGTTCCTCTGTATGTCTTTGGTAACCCCTCTGTCAACTGTTCCTCCAGTGTCTTCCTATGTTCCCCTGTGTCTTAGGTGACCCCCGTGTCACCTGTGTCTGCAGTGTCTTTCTTTGTCTCTAGTGTTCCCCTGTGGCTTCTTGCCCGCTAATTTGGTACGCACCCTAGTGTGCCCATGGACTGCTACATAGCAACACGTTCACTTTTAGAGGCTTTGGAAAAGACCAGGCTGTTGCTTTAAATCTGCGCCTTGGCACTTCTTTGAGTTCTCACCACCATTGAGCGATCCATAGTGCCCCCTAGAGGTTCCGTCTCTCCAAGCATGACAATATATTAAACCTAAGTGAGATATACTTGTCTAATTCTCCATCTTGGGATGGTCGTTTTTGGAGCATTTGGGTGCAGTGGCCAAAGACCCGGGCTCTTGCCTTTCCATTACCATCTACCCTATTATAATTCTCCTCCTTGGTTAATAAAGTTTCGGCTGGCCCAGAGGAAACGTCAGAACTGGGATTACACTCGTTGGCTGCCAGGATGAATTAGGATCTTTCTTTTTTTGCCAATCGGGACAGGAACATCAACATCAAAGAGGCACCAGTAAAAAAATACGGGCCGGAGCTAAGCTAAGATTTCATTGTCTTTCTTTTTTTTCCCGCTTAAATATAAGTGAAAGTCCTTTTGATTCTTTTTCTTCCTTTCACTTTTTTAAGCGCTAAGCCTTCAAACAGCAAACGTCTGATCGTTTCCAGAAGATCAAGAGAATTTACACCGGTACCGTTTAGTTTACTTGATCTTCAATTATATAAAAAGTGTCCTATGTAAGAGGATTGATTAGGGAAAGACCTTGAAACGAGGCTTGTAGCTCCTCGCAACCTCACAAAAGTGCTTTTTTTATATTATTGCGGTATTTTATGTGAAAATCTTTCATGTACCGGCACAAAATAAAACAGCAGCACTGGAGAATATATATTCCCTTACAAGGATTGCCTTTTTCGCTTTTTTTATTTTTTTAATTTAAAGTGGCATGACCTGAATCTGCTAAAGCAAAGTCTTTGAGATGAAGTTTAAAGGGCAAATTATTTACTTAGCCGCTCTATGAGGCTTCCCGAATATCCGCTTAATAATTAATCACAGCGTGCGTGTTTAAATAATGCATTATGACATTAGTAATAACAAGGATGGTTACAAGTTAACCCTGTTGGGCAAAACATTGTTATTGAGATGTAATACCCTTCATAAGAATAATGAGATATCAAATATTAATTGTCAATTGACAGCTTTTTGTTTAATACATATATATATTATTATAGTGTTAGTCATAAAAGAGAACTTTTGTTTTAAAGTGGAATAGAACGAATGAAAGACATAGGGGAAGACAAAGTCATGAATTAACAAAAAACAGGGTTCCATGGCATCCTAGACTTCCTCCAAAAGTTGCTAGGGGTTCCTTTTGAGCAATTTGTGCCTCTCGAGTAGGGATGAGCGAGCAAATTTTTTAAACAAACATGTAGGCGAGAACGGCCTTCATAAATTCTGCCAGCGAGACCAAATTTTTGGGCTGTCAGCTCCGCTCCCCTGATTGGTCTTGCAGCCCTTTACTAGTTGTATGTGTTCTTGGATTGAGTTTCTCTATCCAAGAACACAGGAGTCCTGTGTTCCTGGATAGAGAAACTCTATCCAGTCACACATACTACAGGGCAGCAACAGCAATCAGGGGAGCGGAGCAGCTTCGCCCATCTGATTGCTGTTGCAGTCCTGTACTATGTGTTCCTGGATAGAGTTTATCTATCTAGGAACACAGTGTGAGTCTCACTGTCTGCTCATGAATGAATGCAGCGTGGGAAAAATCCTCAGATTTTTCCCACGGCCGCGTTCATTCATAGATGCAAGCCGCATGACTCAGGACTGTGAGAAGAGGAGTATCCCGGCTGTATTTATGAATGCAGCCATGATAATCCTCCTATAGTGATTTCCGATGGTTTCCTTGAAGTTTGCAAACATTTCCTCAAACTTAGCAAAAATTTCCTCGAACTTCGAGGAAATCATCCCTACTCTCGAGTCATTTTAATGGATACCAATATTTTTTATTGCTATCTGTATGGGTGACATTCTTCCCACTGGACAGCAATGTAAGAGGTATTCTTCCCACTGACCACCAAACTAATGTACTGTGAGCTGTGGGTATGGTAATTATAGCCGGGGTTCCCTGAAGGTTCTAGGTGGGCATTCCCATTCCACCAGGTACACACCTGATTTTAACCCCAGCCAAAGGGAGATGCCTATATCTTGGTCAATGTCTGATGTGGAATGGCAGCAGGCAAGCATGGATGTGAGCTCTGTTGAGGAGCATTATTTCTCTGGCAGGAAGGCTACTTATTGAACAATGGACTGTTGACTTATTTCTAAACTGGACTGCAGAGAACTGTGAGACTTTGATACAAGCTGATGTAAGTTACCATTAAATTTTGTTGTATTTGGCTGAAAAAAGTTGTATTATTTTGGCACAAGTAAACTTAGGAGTTTTGTTTCTCTGCATTAGTGATAGCTTAGTTTTAACGTTCTATGAATGTGTAAAGTTTACTAACATACTCCCGTACCCAATTCTTTTTGAGGGGGCGGATATTTGAAAGACCCTTTAATAAGCAGGCCTTCCAGGTTCCAGGAATTTTATCCTTATTATGGGAGTGGATAGGGGTAAGAAGACCTTTCCCTCAACTCTGAGATCTTTTAATGGTGAAGGGCATGGGGCGTAGTTTATTACAAGAAAGTTAACTGCATCAATGTATAGGACTCATGTAAAGGGTTTGAGATGAGTATAGCAGTAGGGGTCTTGAAATTTGGCAATTTCAACCAAGTATATGTAAAATATGAATATTGCAAACATAAGTTATTCTTTATATACATAGATATGTATGAAATAAATCAATAGATGTATGTTTACATGTATACAACTATATAAATTAATCTTTATCATAAAAAAATTATGTCCAGTTATGTGGTCCAGTTTTTTAGTCTTTTGACGACGCGTTTTGCAAATAATGCTTCATCAACGGCAAGAGGGATTATAATTGCAACCCTAAAACAAATTGTTGTCAGGATGTAAAATGACATAGCAAGGTGTTGTTTCTACATTGCGATACAAACAACTGAGATTACCTTCAGGTATTGTTTGTAACAAATTACCAAGCATCAATTGAGACAGCCCTAGGTTAGGTGGAAGGATATACCCCGGCATTGTTTCCTTCACGTTGTGTATGTTAGCACATTAACACTCTGGCACACCTAGCTGGCAGCTTGTGGTGCTTCTTCCTCTTCCAGGATGAACTTTGCTATACAGCATGTTGCAAATGGCTGACAGTAAATCAAATTAAGGTACTTTCACTGCTTGCCTAAAAAAAGAAAGAAAAAAAACATTTAATAATGCATTGAATGGAGAGCTGCATAAATGCCTTTTATATCTGCCTGGAGTTCAGATTTAATTTACAACCCGAAACAGATCACAAATAGAAAAATACAATTGCCTATATTTCTAAGTTGTCACGTCTTGTTCGAAGGCATTTTCCAAACCAAACAATGCAGAAAAAAAACATTTAACTATGTCTGTAATTTACCACCAAAATAAGTTCACCGCTAGTTTAATTTGGATGATTTTCACCGCCGAGTCTTCTTTTCTCTTATTTTGAAAGAGCTCTTATCATCATCTTTATATAGAGAGTGCAAAATATGGACAAATGTTAATGGAAAATGTTCTACAACCCAGATAATGGACTGAAAACGCAGCACTATTTTTTCAATATAAAATGCATTTTATGGTAGATTTAAATTAATTGCTTTAATGTATCTTTTTGTTCGGTTTGTTCCTTAAGCCCTGTGAATTTTGAACTTCTGTCCCGAATCCTGTTGAGAAAAAGGAACTGAAAATCTTTGAAGTTCCTATCCTCCCTGTAGATGGGAGAGAAGGAAAAGCAGACAAGACCTATTTGCATTAAAAAGAATGGGAAGCAAGTAAAAGTGATCAATAAACTATTTATTCTGTCTAAGAAAAGGAGCTTTATAAATATGAAGTAATAAGTATAATATATAATATAATAAATATTGAAAGCAGAGCTCAAGGTTCTAAAAAAAATAAAATTTAAAACAAGTAAATTAAACTTAACCTCCCTAGCGGTTCATTTCATTCCGGATTTATATGTCTAAAAGCGGTACATTGTTTTTCATGAAAATTTATTTTACAGTATAATATAATAGAATGAGTATAATAAAGTTTGAAACACTAAATCATGTAAAAATAATAAATTGAATACATTAAAAAATCTATATATTTAAAAAAAATACATATTATACTCATACTACCGTGTTTCCCTGAAAATAAGACACTGTCTTATATTTTTTTTGGCTCTCAAAAACACACTAGGTCTTATTTTCAGGGGATGTCTTATTTTTCCATGAAGAAGACTACAGTACACATTTATTGTTGAAAGTCACTCATGATCACTCATTTTTAATTTACCGGTATGTATGCTTTTATTTTCTTTTTCTCCTAGGTCTTATTTTCGGGGTAGGTCTTACATTAGGGCAGGTTTACAAAATAGTGCTAGGTCTTACTTTGGGGGTAGGTCTTATTTTCGGGGAAACACGGTATTATATATTGTAAAATAAATGTTCTTGAAAACAATGTACAGATTTTACACATAAAAAACCAATCTATTGCATTCAATACAGTTATTTTGTATTGAATGCAATACAAATGGATTTTGAATTTCCCGCCCTACCGGCAACGTACACACGCACCGACGTCACCGGGAACTCCCCGGTGACTCATCGGGTGCAGAAGCCGGCTGAAGGAAGAATGAAGAAGACAGAGATCTCAGCGATGGACGACGTGGGATGCTGGTGGATCAGGTAACAGCGCTGTATTTACTATTACTTCCCATAGGTTTACCTACCCCGAGTGTGACTCAGGGTTACCGCTTTCAGCAACTTTTTTCTACCCTGAGTCACACTTGGGGTTACCGCTAGGGAGGTTAAGCTAAAAAAATAAAAACAGCAGATTTACTGTGCAACTTATCCTTAATATGGGGTTGTATCCCCTATAGAGTCTTCAAGCTTCAATGACACCCAGCATTACTAAACCCCTTGCCTCTAAACCCAGGCTGTCAGGGACTGGAACCCTAGAGAGATATTACTATGCCATTCTGGTTTAACAATACAAATGTTATAACAGTATTCTATTTGATAAAAAAGATTCAATAACAAAGTGTCTATATATATATATATGTCACTGATCAAATGACTTGGGCTACTCTCCATTCCTCTATGTATATGAGGTCTGTCTAATAAATAAAGAGACTGAAATAATAGTCCACTTTATTTACTTATATGACATTTCCAATGCTGGTCCACTTCAATATTCTCTCAATTCACAATTAAGCACAGATGCCATCTTGTTTTCCACTGGTGGAAAATGTGGAACAGATCAGTTTCAGATATCTTTATATGTTTTTTTTTTCATTTATTGCATCCATGTGTTCTAGGTGTTCCTTTAATCACCAATTACAATTTACGAAAAAGAAAAATGTCCCAAGGTGCCAAATCTGGTGAATATGGAGGATGTTCCAGCGTAGTAATGTGTTTGTCGGTCACAGAAAGTGCTGTGTGAGAAGGAGCATTGTCCTGATGAAGAATGAAACCATTTCCCTAATTTCTGCCGTCTTTTCCTGACTCTTTCTCTCAGCTTTGTCTTCCTTATAATAATGTTGGGTCACTGTTGTGCCTTCTGGAACCCATTCTGTCAAAATTACGCCCTTCAAAACACGATGAGCATGGCTGTGAATTTGGACTTTTGGATTCTTGGTGATGAAGGTGTTTCCAGTGACTGTGGTTTTGTTTCAGAATCATACTGGAAGATGTGTGCCCACAATTGTTGATGTTTTGTACAAATTGATAAATTAATGATTTTGTTAATAAAAACCCAAATTAGTTATATGGAAAAAATAAATTCCTAGGTTTATTACTAACTCAAATCCATGGAACTAAATTTAAGTGTTCCAATATAGTGCTATAAATCCTTGGATTTGGAGGATCTGGTGTTCCTTTTATATTGATATATGTGGTGTCCACATGGCAAGATCAAAAGGCCTATAGTAACACGATTGTAGATCTCTATGAGGTTGGCAAGGGATTGCAAAAGATTGCCAGATATATGAATTCAATCATTGCAGTGGAAAAAAAATCTAGTATTTGAATTACTACTAATTTGCCCATGATCGGACACACAGCAAACCCAGACAAGGAACTGGCTGATAATTCTTGGTGCATATGTCTACAACTACAAATTAAACCTACATGGGAGGTGTGCCAGGAAAATGGGTCTTAAAGAGGATTTTGAGGCCATTTGTCTACAAGATGACGTAGTAATGGATCTATCAAATTGGAACCATGCTAGAAAATTAACCAAAGGGATTGCCAAGTCAAAGTCCTAAATTAAATCCAATTAAAATGCTGTGGTGGAATTGAAATTGGCAGTTTGTTTTCAGGATTGTATTACAAAATGGTTTTCCTAGAAAAGTAATTAAGTGATATTGAAGTTGATTTGGTAGGACACATACCTAGCAAAGGGATTTATCATTCTGTAAAGGATAATTCACATAGCTTAATGAATGAGCTAAGACATCAGCTGATGCCAGGCATCCAATCAAGTGCAAGCAAACATCATATATATATATTTTTTTTTCTTTGGCCATAACTGGGTATTCTTTGTAAAGTAATCTTTCACCACATTCACCCAGCTAAATCAGTTACCCCTTGCATAGCAATTATTCACTGTACAGCCTAAACTCCTTTAGTAAATCAACCCCATAGTGTCTGTATAGTTATCTGATAGGATGGAAGCTCTGCATACTTTTTGACACCTCTTTTGAACTGAAATAATGGAGGTCAATAGGGGAGGTCAATAGGGGAATTTTCCTAAACTTTGGGTTCATTTCCTATTGCATCTTTGAGTCAGAAAATAGGTGGAAATGTCTTCAATAAAGCTTTATACTGCTTTTAACCCCTCTACATAATACTTTAAAAAAGGGAATATATGGACTTAATCCCCTTTGAATAGATTCTTCTCACTGTGACCTCACTAGAAATAAAAAATAGTTTCCCCAATTGGGCAACAGACAACAAAAAATGCATATTAGAGATTCTGACCTATCCTCACTATAAGAAAGAGTTTGTCTGGATTTCTGCTTACGCGAACATATTATCACACAAATTCATTAGTTTCCTACTGCCTGGTACACAATAAATACTGTCCAAGTAAATGCTTTAGTTCCCTCTTCTTCCTGCACAGTGCCGGAATACATTAGTGTTTGTGAACAGCTGTATAATACTCCTGTCTATTCACCGAAGAGCTGGGTGGAATTACTGTATTTTAAATAACAACAAAGAAACAGGGAGCTATTTATTGCTGTTGGATCAGAATGGCTTTATTATAAGGCAACTCAAGCACGTTCCGTTTTTTTGTGATGCATCCACTGTGAAAGAATAAAGTCATGTTTCTATGACTGGGATTGCACTTGTTGGAGGAAATGCACAGGTTTGTCATGATGTAATTGTATCTGATAATGAGAAGTATTAAAAGGCTGCCCTGGGAAATGGATTTTTTTAAGATGGTATATATGGTGCATTCTACTGAAAACCAAAAAGTAGATGGACCTAGAATCTTGTATGTATCTTCAAAGTACACTTGCTTTTGGTTGAATTAGTGTTACTGAGTTGTTTCTAGATGGACTGCTGTTGTATAACCTTCTCATTGCATCCCCCTGCCTCCAGGCCCCACAATGGGCCTGAATTTGCAAAGCTCTCCAAGGCTGGGGAAGATAGACTTTTATGGGTGAAGCTGGGTGAGGGATCTGGGAACTGATCTCCAAGATTGAAAACATTAGCCAAATATTTGCATATGACTTGCAATTAGAAATACAATTCAGGTTTCCTGTATCATCCAGGTTCCTCAACATTAGTCTACCTTCTACAGTCTTTGAGGGCTTTAATAAATCAGGGCAAATGTATCCCATATCTGGCCCAATAATTGTAGACAACTGACCTTAAAACCATAAGCTTGTTGAAAATTCACTTTTTTAAAATGTTGGCAATAATACTGTAACTATAAATCATGTACCCCCTTGGTAAAACTTGAGGGGGACCCTCTTCCCCCTGAGGTGACCACTGTGCCCAAGGGGCCCATCCACTAACATGTTGACACCATGGGTCTGATTTATTAAGGCTTTCATCAGTGAAGCTGGGTGATACAGCAAACCTGGGGTGGATTTCCTCCAATTCATTTGCTAGGCAATGTTTTGAGTCCTGGACTAGTTCCATTCTAGGCCCCTGGGGAACAGTGGGCATTAATTTAGAATTGGCCATTATTGTAAGATTACTCATTCTATTGGCCATCAATGTAAGGGGAATATTCTTCCCACTAACCACCAATGTAATGGGAAAATTTCCCCCTACTGATGACCTATTTTAGGGAAACCACCCCTCCACTAATCACTAATGTAAGGGGATAGATACCTTACCCCACTGATCATCAATGTAAGGGGATACTTCCACCCACTGATCACCAATTTAAGGGAGCATTATTCTTACTAACCACCATAGACACAGGTATTTTACCACCATGAGCACCAATGTAAAGGTAGGTATTCTTGCTACTTGAAAACCAATGTATGTATCTATATATATGTGGAAACACCCATATACCATCAATGGCTATTAATGTAACAGGACATTCATCCTCCCACTGACCACCAGTGTAAGAGTAAACATTTCTACTAACCCCCAGTGCATGGGGGCAATTTTCACATGACCATATGTCTTAACTGTCTCTTAACCCGTTACTCATCTTTTATCAGTCATTGCCCTTCCTATTGCATACTACTCCCCACACCTCTTAGATTGTAAGGTCTTTTGAGCAGGATTTTTATTGTAGCTGGTGGCACCCCCGGTTTCCTTTTAGCTGTGCAGGTTCCATCAGAGAACTACCATTCTCAGCATCCCCAGCACGTACACTGAGGCTATGTGCTGCTAAAAGAGATTTTAGATGATGTGCTGCAGACAATGAGTAGATTAGTTCAGCCCTTCAATTCAGCCCTGCCATTGTCTGCTAGTATTGTATACCCTCTCTGCTCCCAGTTACTAGTTTCCTGTTATAGTGTTTAGCTTGAATGACCCGCTGCTGGTGTTTGGTGGCCTGACTACCCGTGTATGACCCATGCCTCTGTCTCCTGACCTGCCTCTGCTGGGCTCTTCTCAAATGCATCATCTGCACATCACCTGGTAACTGACCCTGGACTATCTGACATTCTGCTGTGTTCCCTTTCTTGCTCTTGTGGGCGCATTGTCCTCCATCAGTCCTTCCCCAGATGCCATCCTTTGCACATCGAATCCCTGGGGTAACCAAGTGCTGGGATGGCACAGCTAACCCCCTCAGGCTGAGCAGGGGCTTGCTTTAGATTAAGATTGCCAAGTTAGATGGGGCATTGGTGTCTGGGGAGCACTGGAATGAAAAAAGGCTTTTTGTAAAAGAGAAAAATTATTTAATAAGCTATGTATAACACTGGTTTAGTTCTTGCCCACATTTGCATGTTGCAACATCTCTTCTTGTACCCATTATTGAAAAAATAAAATCCAGCATGGACGTGCTAATAGTCACATCGGATGTGCAGACCAGGAAGTCAAGTTCAAAGATAAGATAAAAGAAAAATAAAACAAGCAAACAAACATCAGCTGCGAGAAAAGCTCAAGTTTAGTTACTGCTATGTACTCCATCCTCCAATTCCACAATACATCTATGTGTGAAAGCCTCGGAATAATTCTATTCTGGCATGATGATCTACTAATGTGATCCTTCTCCAGTAACAAAAGAATGGCCTTTGCTACATTGTAACAAGAGCTGGGAGACCAATAATTGGTGAACGGATGGAATATCGACTGGAAAAACATCAAACTAAACTTCCTCTCTAGTGAATAAATCCTTTCCTCCAGATGTACTTAAGACACTGAAATCCATTCCAAATGCCACAAAACATATGGCAGCCACACAGTTACAGATGAATATAGGTTGGTAACCTTTAGAAGCAAAGCACAGGTTTTCTCCTAACAAGGAATCTGTCGCCATATAAAAGGGCAACTCCAGGCATTATAATTATTGAATCAACAAAGGCTATCTAGGAAATGTTAGAACTAAGTCAACCCAATCTCTTTTTTTGCCATTTCCATGTTTGTTAATATTAATTTCTCTTTTAGAAGATCTCTCTGTGGCATGTTCTTCTCCATTTTTCAAGACAGAACTAAAGAATGGTTGTTAGGTGTTAGCACCTTTGCATTTTTAAATCTGGGTCCTGTATTTCAAGAACAGTTATTAGTTTGGCCATTTACAGCTAAACGACAAGTTCTCCTGCATCCCCCCACAGATAGGATTTCTTCTCACATCCTTGCTTCTTCATTATTCCTAATACATTCAGAATGGGGGATCTGCTACTTACTACTCTATTCATGGGATTCAGACTCAGGAACAGAGCAGTGGGGAAGAACCAGTAATTGGAATGGGAAAATAAATGGATATGGTACACTTATGGTCTTCTCTTCCAGAATTTACATATTATGCAGCACTTTACAAGGTCCATAATCATGTCACTATCCATCCCTCAAAGGAGCTCACAATCTAATGTGCCTATAATAGTCATATAACATTTTCACAGTCTAAGGTTAGTTAAGAGGAAACCAATTATCCTAACTGCATGTTATGGGAAGTACCCGAGGAAACCCCCGCAAACACGGGGAGAACCTGCCAGCTATGCAGATAGTGTCCTGGCCAAGATTCCAACCTGGAACCCAATGCTGCAAAGGCCAGAGTGCTAACCATTGAGCCTCCGTACTGCCCAACGAAAAAAAGCAAGGTAGACAGATATTGATGCCTTTGAACTTTGGTATTGGCAAAATTCTGGATATGTTGTGGATAACAATACAAATAAATCAATTTAAATTTAACAATCTACTAGATGTTCAGATAACTCTGCTGAAGTTGATCTTTTTTCAGCATATTATCAGAAACAACAACACCCTTGAGAAGACAATTGTGCTTGAACTAGAAGAAAAGAAGAAGTCCAACAATAGGAAAGTGGAATACAGTTACAGAAAAAATGAATATGTTGCAAAGAGTTCCCAAAAAGGAGACAGAATAATAAAAAAAAGAGAGAAAAATGTTTTGGTTTTACATACACTTTAAGTTTGATATTATTTTATGCATACCATGTGTGCTTCATAGCAGCAATCTAGCAAATTGCTTCAGTAAAAAATAGATTTGCTAAGTGAAAAAAATATTTGAAATTTAACATTATTGGTAAAAATATATTTTTTTGCAGAATAAGATTTAATAGCGTGTTTAAAGTTGGAGCTGAATTAGTACACGCTGACCGTAAATGCATTTTTATTGCTGCATAATTCTACAAAAAAAATAAATATTGCATGCATATTTTTCCATGCAATCCAGTGGATTTATCTTCTTTATTTTTAATACCAGTATTACCCTTTGCACTTGGAGATTGTGTTACAACTTTACTTTTTTGTTCAGATTTGTAGGCTTTCTTTCCATATTGAGCTTTTTGTGTAATTAAACATAAATTATTGAAACTTTTACTTTGACATTTTAACACAATGATATCAGGATCCACTACAAATTGTATACATCCAATGACTTTTTATCTGTTATAGTCACTAATAAATCTATCAGTAAAGAGAAAGAAAGGGCTAGATTTTTCTCTATTATGTGGTTAATCTTTTCTCAGCCAGCCCCATCGAGTCTCTGCTGCTGACCCGTTTCGCCGGTTGGGTTTCTTAGGGGAATTAGAAAACTTTAATGGACGTTGCTTTATTCTGCTGTAAGCCTATAGGATAAGAAACTTCAGTATACAATCCAAGACCACCAATATTACTGCTAAGAAGCTCTTTTCTACCACACCTATTGGGGGCTACTAACTTTACATCATACAGAACATTATGCTTCTGATACATCCCATGGTATCCCATGAAAAGTCTCCAATTCCCCTGAGGAAGCCAACCGGTAAAACGCGGAGAAAGATACGATGATACCATTTGCGATCACTGAAAAAGAGCGAACTATCCAGTAATTCATTGTTACCAGTATTTGGTATTATTAGCTTCTGTACTTTTGATATTTTACCTAGAGTAAATTTGAGTTAACTGCATGCCAAAAAAGCCCCTCTTTTTCTATTCTTTTCACTTGAATTGTAAATTTTGTCGCTAATAAAGCTGTGATTACTTATAAAGTATTGTTACTTGGTGTATCTCTTTTTCTGTGCCCTCTTTTAGGACGTTTCTGATTCTACACCTCAGCTGTCTGACTCTACTCGTCTCTGGTGGGGAGAGTCTGGGGGTCACACCCTGGTGATAGACTTGCAGCAAAATAGTGCGAAGTTCACTAGGATTGCAGGCTCCATGACCCCTTGCAGGGTGATCTGGTGAAGACCAGGTGTCATGTAGGGGTAATCCCACATCATCTGCCAAGGAGCAACTTGTAACAGAGCCCCAGAAAGAGGACGGAAATCAAAACCAAGATCAAGTATGAATTTGCTGAGTTCAGTAAGTACATTAAACAATGACTTTTAGCAAGCAAAGAAAAAGTGATTTGTTTTCTAATCAAGTTCCACTTTAACCTTAGGGAGCCTCACAGCTCTGATCCACAGCACCAAACTCATCCTAAACAGAAAACAGAATATATATATATATATATATATATATATATATATATATATATATTGCATCAGAAAGCACAGAAAGCATCAGAAAGAAGACTCTTCCCAGAAACACATCATGACCATTTCCCTTTGAGAACCCTACCCACCACTACATCTTATCTAGAAGTAAAATGGTAACTAAAGACCATTTGGAATGCGGCAAAGTATTTTTTTCCATCTTAATATCGCTAAATTTACAGCAGAGTAAATTTCAAGTAGCAATTTTAAAAGCATTGAAAAAAAAAGCATAAGGAATGGCATAAATACAGATGCATGATAAAATTTTGTGCAACTTGTTTATTTGTGAATCTATATAAAATTTAAAAAAGCTCTATAAATTCTGTGGGAATTTTATACCCGCTACTCATCTTTTCTCCATCGAGCTGCACCAGACTGGTGGGCATTAAGCCACGGAGATGTATTATTTCAAGCAGAGAGAAATCGAATGACAACATTTTGTTGACATGGGAAGAGTTTTGTTCCGAGTCACATCTGTTCCAAGACTTAGAGGTTCACCAGCTGTTTTTTGTTTCACTTTCATGCTCCAGGTACTAATCACTTAATTAATTAGAAAAAGAATATGCAAAGTGTAATCTGTGTAATCTAACAAAAAGAAAAGATTAGCGAGACTATAAATTATGTAAAGTTGGCACTGATTATTGTTTATGTCATAATGAGGAACAATATTAATTATTAGCTTTTGTCAAAAAAGAAGAAAAACACATTAATGGATGGCACATCTGTAATTTATCGTGTTGAAAAGCAAACTGTTTTAGAAAAGTACTTTTCTTGCATCTTAAAGGTTCAGAAAGTCTAAAATGAACTTTACGCACCACCTTATGACTTATTTCATAGCCAGGTGGTGGATTTGCACTTCATTGCCCACGAGGAGCCGAGGGAATTCTGAGGCTATGAAGTTAATGTAATGTTTTAATTCTCCAAACTCTGTAATGGAACACATTGGTGACACATATGGAACATAAATACAACAGATAATGAATATATTCACGATAAAACATGCTTACCCCAAAGGTTTCACCATTTTTTTGTATTTTACAGGCTCTGAAAGCCTAAATTGAACTTTACCTTCCAACTTTACAGAGACCCACTCAATAGCCAGGTGGTGAATTTTTACTCCATTGCTCAAGAGGCACTAAGGGAATTTTAGGTCTGCAAATTTGAATTTTTTATTCACTGACTCTGCTAGACCAGTCAGGAAAATACTAATAACATAAATTCCAAAAAACACAGGAGATTTATGAAAGCGCTAGTATAAGTGACCCCTCCTTTCTCAAAGAATGACAGTTCTGTTAATTTACATATAGGGTTATATTTATAGAGAAATAATGATTGATAATCTTATCATCTTTAGATTTTTAGCTGATTGCCACTGTAAGCATGAAGAATGAATAAATGAGCGCCATTGTAAGAATTCCCTGCTCCCTGTCAATGAGAAATAATACTAATGATCAGTCCTAAAATATTGCCATCTGCTGGACATTATTCAGCAATGCAGCTCTGTTCTACACAGCACACACCTGCCCTTACCTGGAAACCACCTGGATAGACTGCTGGACATTCAGTATGTGCCCAATCAATAGGAAAATTTTCACTATTATGCACTGCAAATATGTTTGTATGACACTGGCTGGTCATGCCCTGGTAGATTCCTGCAAATTGTTTGAACTGCATTTGCACTTGGCTTATGTGTATATATATATATTTTTAGTGCTAAGATCAAGGTTGGATTTCACATAAGGCAATCTAGGACAAGATGTAGGGCACCATGGCCACTAGGGGTGGCATTTGTACTGCTCTAGTGGCTGTAATATTATCATTATAATACATTGCTCACCAGACACCACTCCCCCAATATAATGCCTACACTAATAATAAGCCCATAATAAGCTCCCTCAGTAGGCTAGTTGTGCCATCCCAGGACATCTGTGCCCAAGGTATGGTGTCTGGCGACAGAGGACGAGGAGGTCACAGAATGTACAGTACCAAGATTCCTGCAGAGGCAAATCCACATTGCTGAGCTAGAGGTCATACACAGGTAATCAGTCCATGAGGCATCCAAGGGTAAAGCAAAACAGAGTTGGGGTTACAGGCACAAGGTCCGTCCAGAAGCAGGTCAGCCCAGCCTAACACTACAACAGGCGCCGGTGACTGGGAAAAGAGTGGCTTTCATGTACCAGCAGTCAATGACAACTCAGGATGGAGATCAGAAACTATTCTGCTCATTAGGTGCAGTCCAACTCCAAACCCCCTTCAGCTGCCCACAGTCTCAGAACAGGGGATGCCGAGGGACCATTCATGACTAAAGGGAAACCAGGGATGCCACAGACTATTTGCTTGATCTTCCCAGCAGCTGCAAGCCGCGCCATCTAAGAGAATAAAGAGGACACGCTGAACTGGGATGGCTTACTGCACAAGATCACCGGCCAGATTATTGTCTCCTAACATGACCTTCCACTTTCATTATGGCCACCCTCCCATTTTCATCCCTTAAACACAAGCAAGCTGGCCTAATCCAGATCTGGCTAAAATGTCAGCCAAACCTTAGTTCAAGATCTAAGAGTTTGCTGTATATTCTCTGGTTGTAGACTGGCCCACTCTGGAAGTTTAGATTCAATAAAAATATTGATTCTTATAAAAATCTATTAAAAACTACGGCACACACCATTGATTGTGAAATATTGCATGCCTGATCTTTTGTTATTTAGGCAGGGGTGGGCATTCAGGTAGAGGGTAGAATGGCAGGGGTGGGCATTCAGGTGGAGGGTAGAATGGCAGGGGCAATCAGCAGCTGCATAGATTGGTAATGGTATGTAATAGTGGTAATAGTGCTGTGATCTATATTTGACCAGATTTCCACCGAACTCTGATTAATAATAAGTGGTACACTGCGGTAGTACAGGTAAACAATTAACATCAAGGAGTTAATGGTCAAATGCCTGATCGTTCAACCAGTGTATGACTGGCTTTAGTGCCTTTTGACTTTGAACTCCATTTGATCCATTTTCCTCTATGTATTTTAGTCTAAATATAACTCCACCAATTCATCTTTACATTTTCTATTTATTTGATGATGGCAGCAGCACCATGTTATTAATTTAAAGAGAAACAGCGGAGGGAATTGAACACCTGCAGTACAGTTCCAGAATTCATTTATGAAGTCACATTCCAGTATGAGTCAGTGCACACTGCTATTAGCC
This sequence comes from Pyxicephalus adspersus, assembly GCF_032062135.1. NCBI lineage: Eukaryota > Metazoa > Chordata > Amphibia > Anura > Pyxicephalidae > Pyxicephalus > Pyxicephalus adspersus. The sequence continues at coordinate 6,726,903 of NC_092871.1, read as the reverse complement.
AGCTGGGATGACTAGCTTTGATTATACATTCCCTCGTTCCCTTCTATTAGACTAATCAGGTACAGGTAATTTTCTAGTAATGGTGATTTATTAGAGCATAATAAACTTACAATATTCAAAAGAAGGTCAAACAATAAGGGAGGTTGTTTACTGCAAAGCACGCAGAGGTACGCATATTTATAATGTGAAATACAATTGATTTGCAAAACTTAGTAATAATATTTGCTCAACTTTAAAATGTAAACCATTTGCCATAACAAATTTGTAAGTACATGCAATAAGAAACTTGAAATCCACATGAAGGTAATGCCTGCAGATTTTACTTTACTTTCAGTCTTGGAGAATCAAACGAAGTGAAATAAATTGTTCCCAAAGTAAAGAGATCCCATCTGTTCTGGCACCAGAACAAGTAACCCCACTGGAAGATTTCCCCTACTGCTCCTGCACGTTTCAGTCTGTCCACTGCTTGATAACTGCTACATAGTGACAATGAAAATTATCTGTGCAATGCAGCACAGATTTCATATCAGCAGAATTCTTTTATGCAGAAATGTTTGGTGTGAGATACTAACACATGTTTAGCTAGAGTTGCCAAATCCAGGGTAATGTTGGTAAAAAAGCCCCAGGCTTTTATAGAATGTCCTAAACAGGAAAAAATGGGGGAAGCAACCAGCTTGAAGAACTTCTTACCATATGGAAAAGCAGTTCAGATGCAGAAATGATGGTGGTCTGAAATAGCTTCCTAAATTTAGGTTAAAAAGCGGAACTAAACCCTGTTATATTAATATTATTAAACAGGATTTATATAGCGCCAACATATTAGGATACAGGAGGAGAGGACCCTGCCCCAAAGAGCTTACAGTCTAGTCGGTGGGGGAATTTCACACACAATAGGATGGGAGATATGTAGTGGTGGGAAGTAGTGACGGTTTCAAAAGACAGAAGAAGACGGGTAGGCAAGTTTGAAAAAATGGGTTTTGAGTGCTCTTTAAAATGAGCAAAAAGTAAGAGCAAGCCGAATAAGACGAGGAAGACCATTCCAGAGAGTTGGAGCAGCTCTAGAGAAGTCTTGTATCCATGCGTGTGATGAGGTTATGAGTGAGGAAGTCATTAGTAGGTCATTGCAGGAGCGAAGAAAGCGGCTAGGGGAGTATGTTTTTACCAGGTCAGAAATGTAAGTGGGACAATAACTGTGGAGGGATTTGAAGGCAAAACACTGGGGCTTGAATTTGATTCTAAGGTGAAATGGAAGCCAATGGAGAGATCTGCAAAGAGAGGCAGCAGAAGAGAAGTGGTGGGAAGGATGGATGAGTCTGGCTGCAGCATTCATGATAGATTGTAGAGGAGAGAATCGGGTTAATGGAATACCAGAGAGGAGGAGGTTACAGTAGTCCAGATGAGAGATGATAAGGGTTTGGTGGTCTCAGGGGACAGGTAGGGGCAGATTTTGGAGATGTTGCGTAGGTGAAAGTGACAGGACCTGGAAATGTTCTGAATATGGGGGGTAAATGAGAGGGCCGAGTCAAAGGTGACACCAAGACAACGTGCCTAAGGGGAGGGCGGAATAACAGTGTTGTTAACAGTTAGATATATGTCAGGGGGGGATTTGGAATTTGAGGGGGGTGATGATGATGAGTTCTGTTTTATCCAGGTTGAGTTTCAGGAATCGGTCAGACATCCATGATGAGATGGCTGACAGGCAGCATGAGACCTTATCCAGGACTGAGGGAGACAGGTCAGGGGTGGACAGATAGATTTGTGTCATCAGCATACAGATGGTACTGTAAACCAAAGCAGGATATGAGACTACCGAGAGAGGAGGTGTACCTGTACCTGTTCCATTGTAGGGTGCCACCATTTCCCTTCTTCTATTCCTATGTACAAACTTTGGCCATCTTCACTGGCTGACATAGTTCCTATGGAGGCACACTGGAGTTAGTTTAGTCCCCGCATGCATAGAGGAAGCTGGATTGCTGGGTATCCTTGCAACCAACGCTGGGGGAATAACCTTCCATTATCAAGACAAAATTATATGTATTATTTTTTCATCATTTTAGGAAATCATAGGTATTTTTAACACAGTGATATAACATCATCACACCTTGGTACTCTGAGACTTGCAGTTCCTAAAAATTCGAAAGAACCACAGCCTGCTTGCTCCAACATCTTCTTCCTGCCACTCTAAGAATGCCGCATATGCGGGAGAACTTTGACTTGGTGGCAGCAGCAAATAATCCAAGCTAATAAGATTCGTGGAAGAAAATGTTTCCCTCTCCTGAAACAGTTTTAGATGCCAATGATTAACAGTTTCTCTTTCCGTGTAGCCGGCCTGGAGAAGATACGTTTATGCCACCGATAAATCTGTTTTATTGACGCTGCTTGTGATGAGAAATCACGCAATCTGTAATTCTGTGATTTAAAAAAGGCAATCAAGTCCCAATAAATATTTTACTTTCCATTTTTTCCGATCGGATTTTCACCCTTCTGTGTCCACAAATAATTGAGCATCGTATGATGTCAGGGCTGCTGGATAAAGTTATTATTTATGGTTAGACGCTTAGAATATCTTACATGGCAGAAACGATAGCCGGGAATTCACGGTGTTGTGGTAGTTCAGGGAAACAGCTGAACTACTTGTGGCGAGCTGATGTATTTATCTCCAGAAATGTATTTTATAGGTTTAATGTTTGTTACACTTTTGAATTTGTTATATGGTCTTGACGTTTTATCATGGAGATCAGATATATGGGGGATGAAGCCAATGTGAAGCTTCATTATTTTGTGTTTTATTAAAGTAAACCTGTAAGACATTTAAAACTTTTCATAAGTCAGGAGTGTCTGCAGCAACTTTTATTACCCAGATACCCTGACCAGGTTTGTGGACCAATTAAGCCAATACTTTGATAAGAATGGTGACGGCGTATAACCTCTGTGATTTCCTATTGACCACATTCCCTTTGTTGTTTGCCATTGAGATTAAAGGTAATGGTGATTCCACCCAGTGGAATCACATCCACAGCAGAAATCTGGCAGAAATTTTGAATTCTTTCTGTAAGGCCCTGGTCCAGCACCAGTGCTCACCAGATGCCAGCCCCTAATCTAAGGCCACACTCTTTGCCTAAAGCAAGCCCGTTCTCAGTCTCAGGAGGCTAGTTGCAATGTTCCAGCACATGGTTGTCCCCAGGACTTTTGTGCACCAAGGAAGCTTCCTGGGGAAGGACTAACAGAGGACCAGGAGCCAACAGATATGCAGTAGAGAAGAGTCCAGCAGAGGCAACTCCAGAGCCAGAGGTCATACACAGGTAATAAGTCCACCAGGCGAGGTAAACAAGGGTAAAAGCAAAATAGAGTTGGGGGTCACTGGCAAAGGTCGGTCCAGGCAACATACAATCACAGGGTTGGAAACAGGCAGAATCAGCAACAGAAAAATCCAATAGATAAATGCATCAGCAGTCAGATAAACTTAATTCTACAACAGGAAACTGGTGATTGTGAGCAGAAAGGCTGTAAAATCCTAGCAGCCAATGGCAGGGCAGGATGAAGTCGGGGTATAATCTTCTCCTAAAATCCCCTTAAACTAATCACAGCCACAGTGTGTGCTGGGGATGCCAAGAAGGTACATTTCAGGCTGCACAGCTAAAGGGAAGCAGGGAATTCTGTGAGCTTCTGAGCAAATAACTGTTCTCCTTGCTGCTTCGAGAGACACTCCGGAGAGAATAAACAAACAGGACGTGTTATTCTGTGGTGGTGCACAGCGCGGAATCGGCAAGATAAGCACCTCCTAACACTTACCCACAATATCCCAAAAAAAAGTTATGGCTACAGTTGGGCTTCTTTCTGGGGCTTTCATGTAGATCTGGTTTTGCCTATCCACCATCTTTGGGCCAATGAGTGAATGAGTGCAGTGTTTGGTGCAATGGACATAAGAATATTAGATGGGTGAAGAATATCCCCAAATAAAAATGTTCAATCAGCATCCCAGAGGTACACACAGGAAGGGTAATACAGAGATAATATTATGCACTTTGCAGTGTCCACACTTAGGACAACTGAAACAAGGGTCACCAAGACCAAAAGTAATGAAAATCTCACCATTAAGGATGATGACATGAATGAAAACACTGTTTTTAAAGAGTTATATTCCACCAATATGCACACAGACAATTGTAATTTTTACATTTTTCAAAAACCGCAATATGGGACTTTCAGGTACAATAACTAAAATTACAGATTTATAATACATAATTCATGAAAAATTCTCAACAGTTTTTCAACAGTTACACATGTTACCTTTACCATATGTGATCATTAATAACACTGTCCATCTATAGTGTTTCTCTATGCGATTCACATGACTTGCTTCATCAGGAGAAACACGTGTATATCTATAATATAAAAGACAATCAAACATGTAAGCAATGCTTGACATACACATTAACTAAAAACATAATAATGCCATTAATTACACTTTTATTTACATCATTTGCTTCAAATTACATCAAAAACCATATGTAATCCATCATATATCCAAGTGTGTAAGTGTAATTTATGGCATTATTATGTTTGTAGTTAATTTAAATGCCATATATTGCTTACATGTTGCACTGTCTATTATATTAAAGACATAAACAGGTGTTTCTCCTGATGAAGCAAGTCATGCGAAACGCGTAGAGAAAAACATTGATGATGGACAATGTTGATAATAAAGAAGGTATTTGTGTTCTTCTCATGAATTGTGTACTAATAAAGCTGAAATTTTTAGTTATTGTATCTGAAAAGTCGAATATTGCTGTTTTCGAAAAATTTAAAGCGGACCCATGAGATTTTGTTACATTAGATAAAAGCCAAATGACAAATGGGGCATGCCCAGAAGGACCTTTTTCCTTCAATTGAAAAAAATGTTGATCTTAAGCATGCACAGTGAGATTGGAACTTTTTTTTTCTCCATATAAAGTGCATACATATCCAGAATGAGATCGGGTGACGTAGCCAGAAGAAGATAGAAGATGGAGGAAGATGGTGGCGTGGATAATGGTGAATTTTAGTATAGTGCAGGACCCAAATGGAAAGAGGAAAGCTCTGCAAGGATTTTGGGATCTGCGGGAGTAAAGGTGAGTATGTTTATTTTTTTTTTTTAGTTTATTTCCACTTTAAGAGTATATTAGGGACGTTATACAGTTTTTTGAGACCTAGCATCTCATTCAAAGGTTAACAGTAAACTCTAACCCTTCTTTTGCTGTGGATGAATGGTAAAGAAATGTTTTACGGAAGCAGACAATCATACTGCTGCAATATGGACTTGGGGAAAAATAATCATGTGCATGGGACTTTGTCACCCACTGGATGTGATGCACACCTACTTTACATTGGAATGTTGAAAAAAACTGCCGGATATTTAGCCCATTCCTAAAACAAAAGTGCCCCGGATTCAAACCTCTTTGACATTCATCAAGTAGTTTCCCAGGTCAGCAAGTGCTACATGAAAATCAGGACACAAGTTTAAAGCGTGTGAGTGTGAAACTGACATGGAGAGTGGCCCTTGGCATGTGGGACCTGGGTGCATCCGACCCTTGTCCCAGATTTTGGGATCCTTCTTGAAGGAAGCTCAGGAAATAATCAAAAAATTCTCTAGCAAAAATGAAAATGTTTCTGTGAATTGTTACACATGCGCATTACATTTTTCCCTAATTATTAATCAATTTTCAGGCTAAAAACATAAAGCTCTGTTGGCACCTGGAAGCTTCCCCAATCCATCGTGCATGCAATGTAAATGCGTACGTCAGATGCTTACACAATGGTGCTCTGACTCTGGAGGTGCCCAAATACCAAAGGGTACTGGTTCTAAAGAATTCAGCAAATCAGAAGCTGTGACGCGTACTTTTCATTCACCAGGTACAGACCTAACTTAATTTTAGAGCAAGCGTCATGTTTTAGAAGGGTGCATTATTACTATGGATTCATAGGGTAAGCCTTTACATTGACATTAATATAATGTGAAGACCACAGGGGCAATAAATATCACAAATACGGCATCTCAATATTTCCTGAAGTTGAGCTTTATTTCAGAAGTGTGATATCCTAACCTGATTGATATCATAGTATCTGTGATTAGGTTTTTAAGTTAGACTTTCATGCTACAGCTCTAAAAGTTATGATTGAATCATACCTTGGAAGTGCATCTTTTAATATTTTATTTGTTTTACTCCCAATCAAGTCAAAGTGTACGGCGCTGGTTTAGTCTTTGCATTCTAATCATCTTCTCCTTAGCTCGCTGCTTTATTTCACTATGTAGGTTATACTTCATTCATGCTGGGACGAGGATGTACCTGTCAGGCTTTCTTTTTTTTTTTTTTAGGTGGACAAAAATACTTTTCAGGCTAATAACTCCGATTACTACTGGCTAGTTTATAGCTCTCAGCAAGGTACCCAATGTCTGTAGCCAGAAACCTGCATTGCTTTAGGCTTTGTATACCTATAGCCAATGGTTGCTAATTTTTTACATTTTTTTTTTGGACTATGGTTACTTTTTTGGACATAGAAAACTGGGGTTAATTTAAGGATGTGTACCTATTACCACATTTTTACCATTATAATAAAAGGTGGCCAACCCATTTAAACCTTTTTAACAATATCCATAGGGAGGACCCCTTACCTTCCATCTCTACCACGGCGGCAGTAAAGGCTGAAGGGGAAACTTGCACCTTCCGAGGATACCACAAATCCCAGGAGGCTGCGAGCTGCTCCTTCTGTGCATGCCCAAAATTAGTGAAAAGAGTCTTTACTGGAATATAATAAAAAAAAATGGCATGGGACCTGCTGGTTCTCCCATGATGGTCTATTTTCTCTAATCTTGGGAAGCTTTGATAAATTAGATCCACAGTAATGAGAAGTCTAACGTAAACAATTCAAAAATTTTAGATCCAGTCACTTAGTTGTTTTGAATTCAAATTTTTCTCCTCTCTCCTACCCCTGTCACCCCACCCCACAAAAATAAACCAGGTTCTACACTGTAAAGAAAAAAATATTCACCTAAATCTGTTTCCAAGGTTGCTTGACGGAGCCACTTCGGTGTCAGAGGACGTCATTGTTTTAGCACCAAGTCTCGCTGTTCCTTGCCTTTCCCTTGTTGATTCCATCATCTTCTGGTCTAATTAGAAAAGGATCCCACTGAAGGCAGCCAATGAGAAGTGTTTGCAACATGAAAGCATTACCATGGACAGACGAAGTAGAAATTAACTAGAAGAACATTGAAGATAGGAGAGAAAAGAGAAGATAAGATTTTAGTGCCATATGACTTTAGGGGGTAAATGTGTTAGTTGGAGTGGAGGCAGATTTTGTTTCAAAGCTGGAAGGGGGGAGATTACATATTAGGCTAAGGATTAAGACTATGACTGGATTAGGTATTAGTATTATTATTAGTATTGATTACTTAAAATTCTATTAGATAATGCCCCAGCATGGTGCAGGAAACACGATTCAGTACTCCCTGGAATTGTGCTATAAGAATGGTGACATCACATCCATCCAGGCAGGTCTGCCATCATACATTTCTAGACCCCATAGTAGACAAAGTATGGACCCTTCTCCCCCATGTTAAAAAGTTCAGGAATTCCAAAAGTCATAATCTTTTGATTGGAGCTCAGTGCAGAAATACCCATTGTCCTGTCATGGGTGACATGTAGGGTTTGTACATATATTACATTTTACCCCAATGTTTTTTATTCTAATTTTTACATTGTTAGCGGAGAAAGGAATCTAATATAATAAGCAAACCACCAGGCAAAATTAAGAAAACATCTTATAAATAAAAAAACCTCCTGCAAAGCCCCTTTAAACGTGGATCAGCCACCATGTGGCCCTATGTTTTTGTCTTTTCAAGGAGTAAAGGTCTACCCTATATTTATGTATGTTTTATATTTTTTGGTCCATTTATCTTTTCACCCATCCTATGCAATCTCTCAATATAAAATATAAACACTCATGCACACATGCAACCTCTTCTCTTCCGCAGAGCACTCACATAGTAATTCATGGGTGGAATCTGTATTGCAAGCCCTTTTGATATTTCTTGAATTATATGATTTGATTACTGGCGGCAAGGTTGATGAGACTCCCACAAGAATAAACAGCATCCGCCATCCAGTCCTGGCATCCCCGCCCTCCGCCATATAATATCCCCTTATTTGTCAGTATATCACTAAAAGTATCCGGTAAGCGGGCCGTGACTTACGGATGTGAAGTCAAACTTCAATCTGACTGGCGGTGCTTAAGTCAAACTCTCCTCTCTGAGTGAAATATGTTCGGACCCCGAGGATCCATTATTTCAGGTGCACGGCGGAAAACTTCAATCGAGAAATTCACAGAAGGCCCATTCATTCCCACTTCCCTTCTTGTCCAATATATAATAAAAAATAGAATAGGGCACCGGGAGCAAATGTGATAGCTCTGGCCATTAATCATAGCATTAACTGAGGTTTGGAGACTAGCAAAGTTTTTTTTTTTTAAAGATAAAAATAGGTAGATAGAAAAGCACCAATTCGTTAATGTATGTGTTAATAAACAATCATTCAAAGGATTTTTAAATAGAATAAGAGTAATTATGTGAATTAGACCTGGCAGCATCCTTTTCATTGTACATCTTAGATCAGAACAGCCAATCAGTTATGCTGTAGCACCCATGTGCTAACATGATAGGCGAGAGAATAGTAACAGATTGATGGGCCAATCAGTCGTCTGCTTTTCCTTTCACTTACAGGCGGGGGAGGGACAAGACCTATAAGTATTACTGAACTGCAGCAAAGAAACATCAGGTCTCCTGTTGTACTATAGCAATGTTTCCAAATGCAACTCTTTTGTTGATTTCAAAAGCCTGGAATTTATTTGGTGGACCTTTTTTATTTTTAAGTATTAAGTAAGAGTTCAGCTTTTACCAGGTGTACAGCAAGTCGAAAAAAGGCCTTTTTAAGTATTTAAAAGCAAATAAATTACCTTTGAATTATGGTTAATTCAAACAATCTCCTTAGTAATTGTCTCATCTAAATAATTTTTGGCTTTCACCTAAAATTCTGATATTAAAAGAACGCCTTTGCTTCGCAGAGTCTTGGGAGGCGCTCTATTGTCTTGCTTGTTATTTTTACTGGCAAGTGTCGTTATTATGCTTTCTTCATGATGGGGATTTTAGAACGTGAGAAGAGAGCGGTGGTTTTCACATGAATGACAATAAAATTCAATATGACGACTCGGATTACAGGCAAGTAATGGGGCAGAACTACGGCAGAGAGATAATGTATTTCCTCTGTGGCTGTCTTTATAGACAGCTGGTAAAATGAGCCTGAAAAATTGCAAAATTGCTGAAAATAAACAGTAAACAAACTACTGATTAGACTGCAAAACAACCAGCAAAGTGACAATCACAAGGTGGCAGAAAATCCATCACAAAAACACAAATGGCGAACACAAAGTTGTACTGCTAATGGTGGAAAGGTTTCTCCTACAGAATTCATTACAGCATCTACCTGCTAATTTCATCCTATCTCCCTCCCAACCTGTCTCCTATCCTTTCATTCTTCCTAGTCCTGATATTAAAAGAACCCTTTCCATTCACAGAGTCTTGGGAGGCGTTCTATTGTCTTACTTTTTATTTTTCCTGGCCTTTCTCTTTCCTGTCCCTCTGTTCTCCTTTTTCTTTCCTTTCCTTCTTCTCTCTCTTTCCTCTCCTCCCTTTCATCTCCTTTCCCCTCTCTTCCTTTTCCCTCTTTCTTCCTAATTTCCTCTTCGGCCCCTTCTCCGTTTACCTCTTCTCTCTTCTCCCGCTCCTATCCTTCACTCATCTGCCTTGCCTCCCCATTTGGCTTCCTCTCACCTTCTATTCCCTCATTTCTCTCTCTTTTACCACTTCATTTCCATTTCCTCTCCCCTATTCATTTCCCTCGCCAATTTTCCCATTTTCTTTTCCTTAATTCTCCTATTTATTCTCTCTCCCTCTTCTTTTTCTTTCCTCTCCCTTTTTCTTTCTCTCCTTTGTCCTCTCCCTTTCCACTCTCTCTCATCTCCCTCTTCTCCCCATTTCCATTCTTCTCCCTATCCCCTCCTTCTCTTTTTAATCCATAACCTTCTCTCTCCTCTGTCTTTATTTCTCCTCTGTCTCTTCTCCCCTTTCCCTTCAATCTCCCTCTATTTCTTTCCCTTACCTGCCAGATAAATATTGGTAAATTTTCCCTTCCTCTTCTATTCTCTCCTTTACATCTCCTTCTTCTCTCTTTCCACTTGCTCTCTTATTTCTCTCTTCTTGTATTAAAACTGTTCTCTTCTCTTTTTCTATGCCTTCTCTTTTCTGTTCCTTTCCTTCTCCCTTCTCTTTCCCTTTCCTTCCTTCTTTCTATCCCTCTTTTCTCCTGTCCCTTTGCTCTTCATCTCCTGCCCCTTCTCTCTTTTCTTCCTTTTTTCCTTCTTTGCTTCCCCTTCACCTTTCTCTTTTCCACTCCCTCTCATCTTATTTTAAAATTGTTCTCTTTTCTCATTTCCTTTCCCTCCCCATTTTCTCCTTCTATCCCCTTCCTTCTCCTCTCTTCTACCTTCCCTTTCCCCTTCCTTTCCTTTTTTTTCCTCCCCTCTCCCTCTTCTCCCCATTTTCTTTTCTGTATCCCCTGCCTCATTTTTTCTACATACCTTTCACCCTCCTCTCTCTTTCCTTCCATGTCCTCTGTCTCTTTTCCCCCTGTGCTTCCTTCTCCCTTCTATCTTCCCTCTATTTCTTTCCCTCCCTTTGGAGACAATAATTTGGGAACTCTTCCTCCCATGACAGGTAGCCTTCCTTGATTCCCACTTCTTTATGCTCCCAGTACCCCTGACTCGGGCAAGTTGTTCCAAATGTCTCCATGCACACAAAGTATTTGGCACCACCATTGTCTCACAATGTGATACATTCAGAGTACGGCAATTGTTGGGTGATTTTATATTCCCCATTTCATTCTGTAATTTGTGTTTACCACTCACGGATCAGACATTGAATATTCGTTCCTTCCAATGTCCGAATGTACAAAGCCTAAGCTGTCACAACGTCTTCAAATATTGGATACTTCACAGTGCTAATAAATATATTTCAGCGTGTTTCTTCAGCCCAGTCACATTTTGCAAAAAGCAATATCAAAATAATGTGTCAAAGTTACATTGCAGCCGGTGTTTTTATTGGATGACCTTTTTGAAATCCATGCTTTAGGCGAAGTGAAAGAAAATCAATAATGGGGAGAAAAAAAAGTTGCTTTATAAGATCAGCACTATCATATTAAACCTATGATCTTTTATTCCTTAGCAGCAGCACATATCTCAGTTTGACAACTTTGGACAGTATGTTTTATTCCTAATAATTTGAACATTTTTTTTAAAAGTGCTAAAACAAAAAATTAAAATAAAAGTATTTCAAATATGACTCATTTACTTACTGCAGTTGGAATTTCAGTTCGTAGAACAAATCAGGACAAAAATCACCAGCAGATTAACATGCTGTCAGCTGAGGATCACTTTTTTCTGTAAGCTGCAAAAGTCCCTAAAAATGAGATATAAATATCGAACTTTGGGCAATAAAAATACTTTTTGGTAGTTAAATTGTTTTCCATTTGCTGTTCTTTTATTAATTACATTATTTCTCCATATGCTCAAGTATATACCAACATTTTTTATCTGAAAATTCCTTTGGAAAAAAATATTGGTAAAAATATGTCACACCAATAGATGGCACTGTTTCCTCGTGTGACGTGTACAACAAACACTTTAAACATAGGTGGACACTTTACATGTTGACACAGTGACATCTACTGGTAGTTAATGATGCACAAAAAAATTAAAAGCAAGTGATCTAATATAATCAACACAAAAGATTAAAATTATTTAACCTATAAAAAAGGGCAAGAAAATATACTAAATGATCCCACAGAATGTAATTTTTCCCCTCTTAAATAAACACATTAAAAATAACACACCATAGATTTATGTATTTACATTCATTTTTTGGCTTTTCAATTGACTACCAATTTGAATGTTATCAATGATAACTGCATTTTGGCTGGGTCTACATGAACGGTTTTAAAAACGCATATAAACGTTCCTACCACATTTATATGTGTTTTTATGCACTTTTACAAGCCTTTTAAAGCTTAACTTTAAAACGCTAAAAAACCTTTATAAAGGCCTATGACGCGTTTTACCACTTTTTGCCGCGATTTTACATAAGCGTTTATAAAAGTTTTACTTTTAACCCTTTCAGAGAATGAGTACAGGGGTACATAAAACCCTTACTCATTCCCAGAAAGAGTTAAAATATGTGTAAAAAATTGGACGAGGCTTTAATGTTAAATTATTTTATTAAATGTGTGTGTTTGTGTAACAAAACTTTTCACCCAGGTTCACCCATGTTAGCCTATTTTCTCCAGCCTTGGAGAGCTATAATAATTTAGGCGAACGGATTTCTCGAAACTATCGGAAGATCAAGGAAAAATATAACAGGAGGATTCACAGGGGATTCACAGGATTTCCCTGGGAAATCTCCAGTTTGCGATCCTAGGGGCACTAGAGGTTAATAAACCTCTGGTGCCGGGGGATCTTCTCAATGAATGCGGCCGTGGCATTCTGTGAGATCCCTGGCGCTAGAAGTTAATTAACCTCTAATGGCCCGGGGATCGCACACACTTGTCTATGAACGCAGCCACAGCTGCAATCATTGAGAAGATGCCCCGCAAAGGAGAACCTTCTGACATTGTAATATAAGTATTTCTTACAAATGATGCATTTGTATCTGTAACATGTATCATTTGTAAGAGATACTTATATTACAAGATATGTGCTGTGCTGGGCATCTTCTCAATGATTGCAGCTGTGGCTGTGGGATCGCAGAGGATTTCCCGGGCTGATGCTCGACTTCTTGGCGAATCAGAAGGCCGTTCTCGCTTACATTTTCGGTAAGCGAGAAAGGCCCGATAACGAACTTAATATTTTCGCTCGCTCATCCCTATGTGCTATAAATTTGTGTGTTTTATGAGTGTTATCTGAGTTTTTTGGGATGTGAGTGCCATTCTTCTATTTGCTCTGATTTTTTGTTTGGCCTTGTTTTGTGTGCATTTGTTCTATTTTCTCTGTTTTGTGTTTGCTATCTGTGTGCTCTGTCTGTGTGTAACCTGTTGTGTGTCACCCCTAAAGACAAAAAGTTCTGTTAGTGCTAGAATTCTTCAGTGTTGATGACAGTATGCAAAAAAGACCAATCAATGCCGGTTTCTTTCCTTGTTCAGGGGAATTGGCCCTGTATATTCTCCCCTTACCCCCTGTACAAGAGGCAGCTTGTAGTGGTTGAAACATATGGGCCCCAGAAGAGCAGTTGTGCTCTCTGTACAGGCTATGTGCAGGCTTTGTGTCCTTTGACAGATACAGAAAGGCCTGGATAGAAATGGAAAATAGTGAAATGTAAGTATGACTAAGTGCACAGGAGGAGCAGTAAGTAAAAGTTAATGTAAAAGGAGAAAATATTCTCGAGGGCGGGTGAAAAGGGCGATTTGTGGTAGAGGATGGGGGTAAAAAGAGAGGAAAATAAGGAAACAGGAAATAGAGGCTCCTTCCTACCAGGACAGTGCAGTGGAAACTTAACCTGCCCGTCCTACCAATGGGGTAAAGAGGGAGGGAGTTTGTGGTTTTTGGGGTCCATGAGGGCAGTGTTTTGGGGTTATGGTTGGATGAACCCATCTATGGTATGAGAACCCTGTAAGTGTTTATGTCAGGAGGTGATGTCCCCAAAAAGGATGTGTGAGTTTTTGTGTGCTGTTGGAATTGATATTCGTTTCCAAAGCCGTATAGGGTGGCTGGGAGCAATAATATCATGGAAGTGGCAGATCCTTCTTGGAGGGAAGACTCGGTAGGGGTTAGGCCTTTGAGCACCTGCAACCTGATGATACATTGTTAGGGTATTCTTATATAGTTATATGGTTATTTGTATATATTTGGTTATTTAAGATGATTTTATTTTGGTTAAGAAAATGTGTTTAATATTAAACAGATGAAAAGCCATTTTACTGGAAAGTAGTATGTTGTTTGTATTTGGGAAAGGGCGGAGGGGTAAAGGGAGAGGGGCTTCTGCAGCAGGTAAGTGAAGTGAGTCTCTGGGCTTTACAAGTCCAGTAAAAGAGTTCTCTTTTATGTATTTTATCTGTATATGTTGCCAAATTGACTGGAGTTTGGCATTATATGTATACCTAAAATCGCAATGAAAAGATTCTATATTCCCTTTCATAAACAGAATTTTTATGTCTGCAGTAAAATTTAAATATTTACACATAAGCTATTGTTGAGTGACTTGTTTTGACTATTCTAAATCAATGAAAATTATTTTGAATTTGTCTAAAATAGTTCTCAGCCGCCAAGCAAGCAGCACTGCGCTGCAGTTATAGAAAGCAGATTTCCATTACAAACTCATCATTTTAAAAATGCCAGTAATGGAGATAATGCCCATGTCCATTATTACAGCTATATCAGCTCTGCGCGATGCTTATCTGTTTAGATCAGAAAAGCTGGGATATAAAAGGCTGGCGCATTGAATTAGCTGACACCCGACCCACTGTGTCAAATGTAAAAACACTTATTCTAAAGAGAGTAATCATATGTTCTGTAAACACCAGAGAAATAGTGTGGTCTCCATGGGGATTAAATTGTTATAATGTATTGGCACCTTTGTTGTTTTTTTACCATAGCTTTTACCATATGAAAGCTTTGGTTAAAGAAACAGTGTTACCTTTCTCATTGAGGACTAAGTAAATGGGTTGCAATGATGCCCCCTTCTGACCTGATACCCATCTACCCCCCTGACTCTTGGCACCCCTTCCTTTTTATGTGATACCCTAATTGTGACCGCAGCAAAGCTTAAAATAAGACATTCTCATCCTGCCTATCTTAAAGCACTTAAAGTTTTTTTTTGGGATTTAAACTGCCTCCATATTTTATTATTATTATTATTATTATTATTATTAAAAAGGATTTATATAGCACCAACATATTACGCAGCGCTGTACAATAATTAGGGGTTGCAAATGACTAACAAATACAGACAGTGATACAGGAGGAGAGGACCTCGCTCCGAAGAGCTTACAATCTAGTAAGTGGGGGAAGTAACACACATAGGATGGGAGATATGTAGTGGTGGGAAGTAGTGACGGTTTCAAAACACAGAAGAAGCCGGGTAGGCAAGTTTGAAAAAATGGGTTTTGAGCGCTCTTTTAAATGAGCAGAAAGTAGGAGCAAGCCGAAAAAGACGAGGAAGACCATTCCAGAGAGTTGGGGCAGCTCTAGAGAAGTGTTGTATTCATGGGTGTGAGGAGGTTATGAGTGAGGAAGTCATTAGTAGGTCATTGGAGGAGCAGAGAGAGCGGCTGGGGGAGTATTTTTCTATAAGGTCAGAAAGGCAAAGCACAGGAGCATAAATTTGATTCTAAGGTGAAATGGAAGCCAGTGTAGAGATCTGCAAAGAGATGTAGCGGAAGAGGAGCGGAGGGAAGGATGGATGAGTCTGGCTGCAGCATTCATAATAGATTGTAGAGGAGAGAGTCGGGTTAGTGGAATACCAGAGAGGAGGATGTTACAGTAGTCCAGACAGGAGATGATAAGATCATGTACAAGGAGTTTGGTGGTCTCAGGGGACAGGTAGGGGAGGATTTTGGAGATGTTGCGTAGGTGAAAGTGACAGGACCTGGAAATGTTCTGAATATGGGGGGTCAATGAGAGGGCCGAGTCAAAGGTGACACCAAGACAAGGTGCCTGAGGGGAGGGCCGAATAAAATTGGTATTAACAATTAGAAATATGTCAGGGGGAGATTTGGAATTTGAGGGGGAGATGATGATGAGTTCTGTTTTATCCAGGTTGAGTTTCAGGAATCGGTCAGACATCCATGATGGGATGGCTGACAGGCAGCATGGGACCTTATCCAGGACTGAGGGAGACAGGTCAGGGGTGGACAGATAGATTTGAGTGTCATCAGCATAAAGATGGTACTGTAAGCCAACGGAAGGATATGAGACTACCGAGAGAGGAGCTGTACAGAGAAAAGAGAACCGGTCCAAGGACTGACCCTTGGGGAACACCAACAGGGAGGGAAGTTGGAGAGGAGGAATTACTATTGAAAGAAACTAACCATATTATTATGGATGGGGTTAGGGATTGTTGCTTCAATTGGTTGGTGGCATATCTGGTTATAAATGTGCATTCCTGGTGCATTTATGTGCACCTATATCTATTCCTAAAACGATAGTGCACTAAATGGTCTGAAAACAAGGGCCAGCATGCTTAGAATGGGCATTAGGGGGCTTTTGAATAAAGCAGACCCCCTCACTCCAAAAGAGAGACCAAACAGCAGTCAATGGACATGATTTATTAAAGCTCTCAAAGACTGGACAAGATAGACTATCATGGGTGAACCTGGGTGATCCAGCAGAGCTCAGACCGCAAAGGTAGTAAATACTAGCAATTAGTAAATTGTACTTCAATTCTGATGGTTAGCTCTTTGGACAATTGACCTTTTTGCTGATCTTTATGGTTGATTTCATCTCAGTGATCTTTTTGATGCTGTCTTGTCTATTGCAAACATGTTTTCCCTTTTTTTTTGCTCCATGGCTTCCATTAAAAAAGAAAGTTGGGGGATTTGATTCATACACCCCTTGTCAATGCTCAGCTCCCCTTGCCAGGAAAGATTCATCCTCCAGTATTGGAATGATTTGCAGTCAACACTGAATAGTATTCGGCCATGGGCCTTGAGCCCTGTCCTGTTTTTATCCTGCTAAGGGATGGGGCCTGCCTGTGAGATATTCTGCAAGATCTGATGATCTTAATGAATCTGGTGACCATCAGAGATGGCCATTGTCCACATCATGTCCTCCAATCTCATCAAATATGATGAGAGGTGGTTGACAGGTTCTCTTTGTGGGAGGACTACGGGCACATTGAAAGTAGAGAGTTACCCAAAATTCTTCTGCTGTAAAATGTTGTAAAAGAATTCTCCACTTCAGGGAAAGAACTTGATATGATACCTAAAGTTTAAGGATCTAACAGTCCCATGCAAGTGCTTTTGAAGGGATCATTCTCATAGGGGCACTCAGTTGCCTGGCCTTTGCAATAGGGTCTGCAGCTTGTTGAGGAGGAAGATTCATTTGGCTATATTTTGAGGTAACAGAGGGTCTCTCTCCACTTTGTCTGTTATTTTGTAAACTTTGTCTATGTCCCAATTTTCACATGTCCAGTAAAAGCCCCAAGACCCATGACTGACAAACTTCCGATGTTTTTTATGTCCTATGGGAGTTAATTATTATTCCGTACTACATTATGCAAAAACACATTTTTTAAAACCATTCCCCCCTTTTCTAACTCAATCCACCCCTCGACCCTGATAGATTTTAATATAACAATATAACTTTATAACCTGAAGCTACTCTTCAATAGAATTGGGTCCCTGCACAATTTTCTGTTTTCTTGCATAAAATAATACAAACATTCGTGTAATTCTTACATTTATTTCAAATTATTGCAGTTTCAGTCTTTACAAATGTTTTTTTATTTTTATCCTGGATTTTATAGTACAGCTTTTTTATAGTCGATTGGTAAAATATATATATTACTCTTCCACTAGGCCGAGCATATAGCAGTCCTTGTGACAGGAGATTGCATGTTTCGAAAATGTATTTTCATTAGACTGTAACATGCAGAGCCACCAATATAAAACAGTTTAACTTCACGAAAAATGACTGAAATAAATGGAGAAATGTGACCTTGCGTTTTTACAGCTAGCAAGAGATGTTTTTTTCAAATTTCCATCTAAGTATTGATAATGTCAAATCCCTCGGGAGGTTTTAAACCTGCACATTTCATTTAGCTTATGGAGTTCCTGAATTTTCTTGTATATATATATATATATATATATATATATGTATATACTGGATAGGAATATAAAAATGAACATGGCCTAACAACTCTATAGAGGGGTCAATTTTCTCTTGGTTTGATTTCCACAAAAGATGACAAATCTGAACTGGTCAAAGCATGAACCTTGTCAAACCAGCTTACCTGGTCCAAACATAGCAGAAAAATCAGAGATTCCTAAAGTTCCTTCATATTTAACTTATTTTCAAAGCCATCAACATGTTCCCTGTGTTGCTATAGCCAATTATAGGAGAACAAATTTCCAAGTAAGAAAAAGTAGGGTACATTATGTGTATTTGACTTATAGATTAGTGGTATAAAACTAGACAAGGTTCACCTGCCACATTCAAAGATGCATGCAAAGATCAACTTGTATGGTGGGAAAGATAGCAAGATAATTCATAAGAATATAATAAGAAGAACAGTAGGCCCAACATGTTTCGCCAAATAGGTTTTCTCAAATACATATACATAGTCATTTAGTGATTTTTTTGTAAAATATGTTACCTTTTTTCAACTTTTACTATTCAAAACTTTGACTTTTGAGCTAGAACTATGAAGAGTGAATGACCATTCAAAAGCTGTTTTCTGGTCCAACTGTCAGTCTAATAGTCAATGGAAGGTCTTGCATGGGCAAGGATTTTATGAATAGGCCAGTTTTTAGAGGCTTAGGACAGATGAAAGTAGTTGATAACATAAAAGTGCCAATGGTGGCTAGATTTCATATACCACAGGTTAATGGAGGGTGTAGCCACCCTCATAACATCCAATAGATTTTCACATCTTCTTTTTATCATAAATGGGTTTGTTCAAATGTTTGCAAGTGATTTCACTTAAAAAAATTAAGAAGAAACCACACTACTACTGCTTTTGCAGCCACATACTAATTCCTTAAAAAAGCCTAGCAGTAACAGCCGATTGCCAGGTGCCTAGCGTGTGACAGTAGGTGCCCAGAGGGCCAAACTCCACATTTCAATACCACCAGGCTAAACATTATTAAGTTCAGGTGTACAAAGTTTCATAAAGACGTGGCTTGAGAAGTTTGGTGAGGAGAAACAATAGTGGTTCACACCAGTGGTAGACATACCGAACATTGGGACCCATTTGCTGAACTGACTTGGAGCAGCCATGGGGGCCTCTCATGTCTGGGAAGGGTACAGGGCCCTAGTGCAGTGACACACATTGCATCTTCTTATGTCCACCTCTTCCATCCTTACCCCAGTTGGAAGTCATGTCTTTTTGTTCTACATCCCTGCCTGACCTCTATTTTCCTCGAATGAGCTCAAATTCCTACAGTCACACTTTACAATTTTGTGGAAGGCCTTCCCAGAAGAATGGAGGCTGTTATAGCTGCCAAGAGAGGACAACTTGAAATGTGATGTGCAACAAGTTATACCTGTGTACCTGTAGTGGGTCATTGACCCAAAGATTTATGTAAGAAGGATAGCATTACACCCAGGCATTTCGCAGACACAGACCAGCACATTAAAAAATATGGACAATCCATTCTGGAATTTATATAAAAGTTTTGATGTTCTTAGATACGCATTCATAAACTTTAGTTCATATTAACTTGTGACAAATAATTAAATAAAAGTCAATTTCCCCTAACAACATTTTAAAGGTCTCTCTTTTTTTTAAATGCAACTCAACAACATCTTGATAAAGTCATCCTCCTCATTAACAGAGCAGCAATTATTGACACAGTGGTGGGTCCCATTTTGTAATAGAGTTTTCACTGATGTAATTCCGGCCCTATGAAGTCCTTCAGGTACAGTGAATCATTACAATGCAGGTGTTCGTGGCAGGTATAATGAAGGCATAATGAAGATGCAGGTGCGAGTGACGGGGTAGTAAGTGGGAGAAGTCACAGCGGATATAGAAATCTTTGATTTATGAAAGTTTGGGAACAAAGTTGCTCATATATAACTCCCATAAACAACCAACCCCTGAACAAAATGGGATAAAATGGATCCCTATGGTGAGTCTTCGCTGTGGTGTCAATGGGATTGGAAGTGTGGGTATCATAATCAGATTTGTTGAATTTGAAGGACTGCATGACGTGGACATAAATTAGTCAATAAATAACATTAAAACTATGACGTCTTCTAGACTAAAGGCTTGATGAAGATCCACCCCATCCCCATTTTTATTCAACTTTAAACTGACCACTTTTTGACTCTCCAAGGGATTGAGCCTCTGGCAAAGCAACCCTTCCTAAAAAGGACCAACTTTAAATCCCCCAGGTTTGTAACTATACCTCGGTTTCACATACCCCCAAGAATAGAAAGCTTCTCTAACAGTCTTATTGTAATCTGACCCTTTTTTCTTATGATGCAGCACATGTGGGCCAACTTGTTTCTTGTTGACCTTTGTGTAATGATCTCCCAGCAGCTCCTTCCCCCAGTAGTGTTCCTATCACTAATGCTCCTTCTTACCCCCTGGCCATTGACTGCCACTTAGGTGAAAGCACTGGTTCTTACTATGTCTTCCAACTTTTTCTTACTACTAGTTCCCCCGCGCCCATTCATGAAGCCCATCTGTCCTCAAGGTCTTTACAGTGGTATTTGGAAGAGCTATACATATAGGTAATAGTGTGTGACTGGTGGGGATATTAGAGCGTAAGCGGTGAATCGACTTATGTGGTTAGCCTAGTGCTCTTTGCAGCACAAACACATAACTGTTGTGAAATACTAAAACATGCTTTCAGATTGTCCCGGAATCTTTGGGACTGTTCCGAATTATTATCCAAGAGCCCTGTGCTTGAGCACTCATGCAGTACTCCAGTACTCTTGTACCATCAAAGCCTTTGTGCTTTTCCTTCCCACTAACTGCCAATGCCATGACATTTTTTGCCCTTTGTTGACCACCATGAACGCTTTGTACTGGGTATTAGAGATGAATGATTTTGTGAAAATTGTTTTTGTAAACATTTGTAAAGTATTTTACCATTTTACAAATTTAACTTACCAACTATAGTGAATTGAACATAATATTTGTCATCAAATATGCTGTAGAAGTAAGGAGGACCAGATGGAATATATAACAAGGCAGCTTAAAAAATAAATTTACTTTAGCTTTGATTTATAGTAAAACCACATGCATATTTAAAATGTTTCCAATGGGGACATAATCCCACATGTTGCCTTAACAGCCCAAGCAATTTTGGTTACCGTACTATATTTAATGACTTTGCAATTACTTACTTAAAATTGTCAGGCTGCTTTAAAATGTGGTTTAGAGACCATAATTTGACTTATATTAAAGAATACCTACATACAGTGAAGTTGTTTTTCAATGTTAGTGCTGGTCCTCCTGACTTCTCCAACAATCTCCCTGACAATATCATTATATATTATAATATCACAATATATTCATGGGCTTTGCAATTCACTTGTAAAGTTAGCAAGTTACATTTGCAAAATAGTAAATAAAAAATTTGATTTTTTATAAAAAAAAAAGTTTTCTACTGCTGAAAATAACATTATCACCACAAAAATCATTACCCTGTCTCTTCTCTGTATCTTGTGCTTTGTTTTCTATGTTTGATCCTTGCATTCTATACATTTATACATTACAAGCATTCAAAATTCGCACACATTTTTTCCAAAAATGAATTCACTGCACACAGAAGCTTCATAGGTGTCAGAGCCATACCTGGTCACTTTGAGTCACAGCTCACTATTTGTTCCAATGCACTTTTCTGCTGCTTCTATAAAGTGCCCTCACCAGGAACACTGGCAAAGCATTTCTTGTGTTCTAACAATTATTGTTCTGGCAAATATGCACACTTTACAAATGTGTCTGTGCAATTTAGAAAGCACTGATCTACATTCTGTGCAGTTAGTAAATAATCTATAGGCTTTGCATGTCATTTAAAAACCGTGCTCCAGGCAGGTATTTTAATATGCATGGTGATTAATTAAAAAAAAAAAGGAGGGAGAGACAGAAGTGTAGCCACATAACAAGAATATGCAAGTTTCTCAAAAAGACAGAAAATGCCATACAAACTGCAATCAACTTGAATTTGTTAAGGGAAAAATGGAAACACGGAACTAGAATTGTATGACTGTTTCCTGCCCTGGTGCAAACTTTGGCCATTCTTGTGGTCACTTCCTATTTATGGTTTTATTACTGTCAGATGAGAAATAGACAAAATAATGACCTCAATTCCCAATGCACCCCTGCAAGACCTGACCTTTCTGTATTGCAGTTAGGCTGTACATCTGAAGCCAGTGGTGGGTGTATGAGGGGGTGCTGAGAGTTTCCTGTCTTTGCCCCCTTCCAGATGAAAATGAAAAATGAGTGTGGGGGCATATGACAGCCTAATATCTTAGTATGTAACTGTGCAGATATCAGGTTTTTGCGATTCTTAAATCTGCTTTTTCTTTAAGTGAGAAGCTGGGATGGCAGAGGCACAAGCAAGTTTCACGTCATTGGAGTTATGGGCCGTCATGAAGTTTTGTTTCTCCAAAGAAAGAAAATACACTTCTACTGCAGGGTTTGTGACATCTCAGTGTGAATGTCCTTTGCAAACTTCATGAGGGCCTGTAACTCCAACGAGGTAAAACGTGCCATCACAGCTTCTCACTAAAAGAAATCTGGAAAAGGGCAAAGCCAGGAACTTCTCAGCAACCCCCCGTAGAAAACCAGTGGAACCCTGTGCAGAAATGACTGTGCCATCATGCCAAAATGACTTGGGGCTTTCATGTGGGCCCCTTGTGCCTGGAACTTCTGTGTATGGGATGCATGTGACTCACTGCCTTTCATCTTACATGATCCTACTGATGCTTGGTTGGTTGCTCAGAAGTCCATAGCTGTCATGTAAGGGTGGACAAAAGTGCCAAAATTTTGTGGAGCCTCCATGAGTGCTCTTGTGGCTCCGGAGGGTACTTGCAATGTAATGGAACACTTTGCACCTCTTCAATATTATTATTAATAATATTAATAATAACAATAATAATAATAAACTGTATTTATATAGCACCAACATATTATGTAGCGCTGTACATTAAATAGGGGTTGGAAATAAGGGACAGATACAAAAAATTAAAGAAGTGAGTTAAGTGGCACACAATAGGAGGTGGGATAAGGAATGATGGGTAAGTTGTTTGAGAGACAAAGGATGGGTAGGCAAGTTGGGATGAGTGTCTGGCATTCTCGCAAAAATTTCCTTGAACTTCCAATGGTTCAGCGAAATTTCGGTGAACAAATTTTGCGAAATCATCGGA
The DNA here is from genome assembly GCF_032062135.1 of Pyxicephalus adspersus. Classification (NCBI taxonomy): domain Eukaryota; kingdom Metazoa; phylum Chordata; class Amphibia; order Anura; family Pyxicephalidae; genus Pyxicephalus; species Pyxicephalus adspersus. The sequence continues at coordinate 6,703,731 of NC_092871.1, read as the reverse complement.
AGATCAAGTTATAACAGGATGATTCACAGGGGATTTACAGGATTCCCATGGGAACCCTCCTGTTTGCGATCCCCGGGGCACTAGAGGTTAATTAAAAACTTGCTTGCTCATCCCTATTGGCAGGTTTGAAAAGACTTTGAGCTCTCTTTGTAGGCGTCCACTGTTAGCAGGGAACTTTCCCTGATTGATCATTATTTTGAGGGGGGAATGTAGGTAAAAGGAGCTGTCACCGTAATCAATGGAAGGATGTGGACTCTCTGTGTCGCCAGTCCGCTTATTAGGGGGCCTATTTGGGCACCAGTCACCGGCTTCACCAGCGCACACCCACAGGAGGCAGTGCCCAGGTTGCTGACCCGGAAAACACAGAGGCTGGTAACAGCTTACTGGGTTTGACCTATACACAGTACAAAAGGCAGAAGAATAGTTGGAGAATCAAAGATCAGGGCAGGCAGCATTTGAGACTAGTCAGGTCAAAGCTAGGGTTGGTATACAAATCACCAGGATAGAATCAAGAAATGTAAACTGGAACCTGGAGACAGAGCTTGGAGGAAATCCTTCTTTAGGCAACATCCTGTTGCCAATAACTTCCTTATATAGCGGAGGTCAGGTGGCAAATGGAGATCATGTGACCAGCACGTAACAGAACCCACCACCAGAGGGAGTACTGAAGCAGAGGCATCTCAGGTGGTATTCACACATCCACTAGCAGACGGAGTGTGTCTGTGGAATATTTTATTTCTCTGGGGTATAATTCAGACCAAAGAATAACCATTAAATGGGATTCTTGGACAGAACTGTTGCTAGCTGGAGAGGAGTGCAAGGTGCGTGACACAGAATAGGGCACAGATCCCTTGGTCCTATAGTGTAGTGTGGTTGTCCAGGACACTGGAGGATTCCTAATGAGCTGTTTAGGGTTAAGAGTTGGTTTATGGTTTAATTCTAAGTTGAAATGGAAGCCTATTAAGAAATTTACAAAAAGAGGCAGCAGACGAGCGGTGGGAAGAATGGATAAGTCTGGCTGCAGCGTTCATAATAGATTGTAGAGGAGAGAGTCGGGTTTGTGTAATACCAGAGAGGAGGAGGTTCCAGTAGTCCAGGTGAAAGATGATAAGAGCGTGTACAAGGAGTTTGGCGGTCCCTGGGTACAGGTAGGGGTGGATTTCGGAGATGTTACCCAGATGAAAGTAGCAGGACCTTGGGATAAATTTAAAGGTACCACCAAGACAATGTGCCTAAGGGAGGACCAAATACTAACGTTATTAACCGTTAGAAACATCCACCTCTGCCTGAAGCAGGAATCTTCCTCCTGTAAAAATAAAGAAAATAGGAGACTTGAAGCTGGAACATCACATGACTGCAGATTTAGGTAATTAAAGGTATTTATTTATTATTGAAAAGTTTGAATCATTGGGTTGGGGGGGGGGGGGTTGAGGGCAGGAGTGGGAGAGTGGTTAATATTTGCCCAGTGACCTGCTTTAAGTTTAAACATTTTCCAAAGAGTTAGTTTGTAGCACCATCTGGTATCGGATTTTATTCCACAATATTATAAAAACACCTAACTTATTGATGAGCTTGTAGTACACTGAAGTTAATGAGCTCTAGTTGAACTGATATTCATGGGAACTTGTTAAAGCCTCTATCGTTCCAGTTATAGAGGTACTACCTTAATAATTTACGGTGCCTTCATAGCTATACCATTTGTATACCACTCATTATCCAAAGCAAGGAAAAAAAACTTCTCACTGAAGTTTGTTAGATAATGCAAATTCATTCATGAACTAGACATTTTTTTTAACTCTAGCACCTAAAATCAGTCATATTCCCTTTATCTGCATAGACTACTTTATCTAATGAGTCCCATTGGGAGAACCAGGAAAACGTGCAGCAAATCTCACATCAATGGGACGGCTTGGAGGAAGTCAGCTTAATTAAAAGCTTCATTCGGAGCCAAATGCAGAGCCACCGGTTGCCCCAGCACATAACTATGTAATTTTGTCATGAAAGCACTTTTAGCCTAGTTCTGTGCCATGCCTTTAAAACAATATCGATACAATATAACACTTTGCCGCCATGAATTATACATATAACGGGGTATCAAGAGTGAAAAGGTGATTGTTTTATTGTAGATTTGCCAGGAAAGGGAGATTCTGAAATGATCCTGGACCACACACAGTGGTGGATGTTTACAGAAGGCATCCTCTGTTAGCAGGAGACTTTCCCCGACTGATCATTAGTTTGAAGGGGGAATGTAGGTAAAAGGAGCTGTCAGGGTAATCAAAGGTAGGAGGTGAAACCTCCGTGTCGCCAGTCCGTTTATTAGGGGGCCTATTTGGGCACCAGTCACCGGCTTCACCAGCACACCCCCACAGGAGGCAGTGCCCAGGTTGCTGACCCAGAAAACACAGAGGCTGGTAACAGGTTACTGGGTTTGACCTATACACGGTACAAAAGGCAGAAGAATAGTTGGGGAATCAAAGATCGGGGCAAGCGGCAATCGAGAATAGTCAGGTCAAAGCTAGGGTTGGTATACAAATCACCAGGATAGAATCAAGAAATGTAAACTGGAATCTGGAGATAGAGCCTAGAGGAACTCCTTGTTTGGGCAACATCCTGTTGCCAATAACTAACATAAATGAACCCACCACCAGAGGGAGTGCTGAAGCAGAAGCAGCTCAGGTGGTGTTCACACATCCACTAGCAGACGGAGTGTGTCTGTGGAATATTATTTTTCTCTGGGTTATAATTCAGACCAGAAAATAACCAATAAATGGGATTCCTTGACAGAGCTGTTGCTAGGTGTAGAGGAGTACAAGGTGGGTGACACAGAATAGGGCACAGATACCTTGGTCATATAGTGTAGTGTGGTTGGCCAGGACACTGTTTAGGGTTATGGGTTGGTTTATGGTTGGTGCAGATATTAGGCTGAGGGTAAGGCCCGTGCCAAACAGACAATTCATTGGAAGTTTCTACGTAATCTGAAGCATTTTTAGCTGAAAAGTTAAACAACAGCCAAATGGAAGTAGGTTATCAGGCATAGACTGGATATCCAGCAGTAAATGTGAGCATTCATGCTTGAGCAGCAAAGACCTGTCAGTAAAGCCCTAAGGCACATGGTTGCAAATCATCAATGCAAAGACATCTCACCCAAAACAATAAAGAGAAACTAAACTCAAAACTGCAAAAAAAAAAAAATTCACTTACCTTCAATCCTGCAGGACAGTCCAATCGCTCTGGGGGTGTCCCGCATCGGGACCCACGTTGTCCCAGCATCAATCCCGGAGCCGGTGCTCCAGGCGCCGCCATCTTCTCTTCTTCTCCTACGTCACCCAACCCAGGCTACATGTGGGATGTAGGATGCCTGAGATGGTAAATAGGCACCAAGTAAAATTTTAGATTAAAGAGAATAAAAACTTTAAAAAGATATATTATTAAAACAATTCCTGCATGTTTTACAGGAATCCTATGTTTTCATATGGTGACTGTTAGTTTTAATCATCTTGGGACATTTGTAACCCTTTCCCCATAGCAAGGGCAAGTCCATCCAAAGGTATTGTCAGCCAATAAGTAGCACTGACAATGTTGGTCTAAAGCAGGGGTTTCAAACTCTGGTGCCGACGGGCCAAATCTGGCCTACAACATCCTTTTTTATTTAAAAGAATCCTAAATATGAATTGCAGCTGGCCCACCGCTGCATTGAAATGATGCCGCTACTACAATGCCAGGAATTGTAGTAGCGGCATCACTCGCGTCTATGGACCAGCGACGTCTCTGCCTATGCGTGGCCCCACATTGGACTGTTTTATTTTGGCCCACTGTGTATTTGAGTTTGACACCCCTATTCTAAAGGAAGAAATAAAAAGAAGATGTTCATGGGACCACTAGGAAGGGTAATGGTATTTATAAAGAATGTTCAGTGGACACGGCTTGGATGTCATTGTGTTATAATATTCTCTTTAATAACCTTTTGCACTAACATTACCAACAAACCTATAAAAAAACATAACAAATAATGACAATAAATGATTCCCCAAAAAATTCTTTTTTTAAGCTCTGTGAATAATAAACCACTCAAAGGCTTTCCTTGAGTTTCCAAGGACAGCAGACAGAGTTAGCTGCGTGACACACAGACAAGGAAAAAAGAACATGGAGAATCTTTATCACTGAAAGCCATTTGTCTACAATTTATACCGTCGGAGCCTGAATTAAATTTTTAGCACAAATCAATGTGCAATGTAATGCTTTTTAACTTAAGATAGGAAAACAGAAAAGTGTTATCTTTAACTTTTGCAGGGGAAAAAATACATTTTTGGCATGTTTCCTAAAACAAATTATACTCAGCACTATGAATATTAACAGCTGTGCAAGAATAAGCAGTTTTATTCATTGAGTGTCAATACAGCAAAGAGCCTGGAAAATCTTTGCTTGACCCCCTTGACTTATTTTATCAGTGTTATTAATAGTTAAAGGACTGAACTGAACAAGCTGTATTTAACCTCTGCCATTCAAAACTGGGAAATATTAAAGGTTCATCCCACCCAAAACTAATGCTTAGTGCTGGGTAGGTGCTATCACCTCTGACAGCTTTTTGTTAGGTAGAGTCCCTTGGGGAATCTTTTGGTGACATCTCTGTGTTCAGTTCCCCGATCGTCTATCTTGCTGTGCCAATTATCATGGAAGATTCTGTTTTTATAGTGATAAGAGCGGAGTTAGGATTTATTATTTATTCAGGATTTAATGTGTTACAATATCCAAGAGCTAAGCCTATAGGATTCCAGGAGCTGACCTATCTTACTCGGCTTTACTAACAGGTAAAATGTGACTTATAAATGGACTGACGCTTGTGGTATTGTTTTTAGCATTGCTTTCTTTGTTTTCCAGGTAATTCTGATTAAAAATGTCAATTTGTATCTTCAATAACCCATGCTCTGACTAAATGAAATAAATTAGCACATTACATCTGCTAAAGCAATACTGGACAAAAAAATTTAAAATCTTTACTATCGGACTACTATTGCTATTGGACAGCTGTTAGAACTAGTAGCTGATAAAAGTTTCTTTCTTAAAATGCCAACACTTTGCGTGCCAATAGCCAAAATAGTAATGATGTGTAAGGCCCTGGTCCAGTAATAGTACTCGCCAGACACCAGTCCTCCAATCTAACATGGCATCCTTTACCTATAGCAAGCCCGCGCTCAGCCTCGGGAGACTGGTTCCGTTTTCCAGCAATCGGTTTCCCCCAGGACTTGTGTGCAAGGGATGCAAGGGATGATGTGCAAGGGATGCAAGGGATGGTGTGCAAGGGATGCAAGGGATGGTGTGCAAGGGATGCAAGGGATGGTGTGCAAGGGATGGTGTGCAAGGGATGCAAGGGATGGTGTGCAAGGGATGGTGCCCCTGTGAGGGACTTGCAAAGGACCTGGAGCCCACAGATAAAGCAGTACCAAGATTCCAACAGTGGCATGTTCAGAATAGAGATCAGAGGTCATATACAGACAATCTGTCCACCAGACAAGGTACACAAGGGCAAAACACAAGCAGAGTTGGGGTCACAGGCAAAAGGTCGGTCCTGCTGGCATAAACTCACAGGGTCAGAAACAGGCAAGGTCAGCAACCGTAAATCAGACAAGAAACTCACCAGCTCAGATTATCCCAGCTAACAGAGGCGATAAAGTCCCAGCAGCCAATGACAGTGCAGGACTAAGTCAGGAACTAATCTGCCTTTAAAATCCACTTAAACTGTGCACAGCCCCACAGTGGGTGCTGGGGATGCCGATAAAATACATCAGGCTGCACGGCTAAAGGGAAGCAGGGACTGCTGCTATTTCTTAGTTCTCTTTGCTGCTGCAAGTGACATTGCTGGACAGAATAAACAGTGTTTAATACTGCAATGGTGCACAGCATGGGATTGCCGGACAGATAAGCATCTCCTAACATGAAGCAGGAAATCTGGAATTGGTTTGGGATGGGGCGTTTCAGGGCAGAAATATAGATCATTTGATTTAAAGTTGAATCAATTGATCATCCCATAAATCTTTCTAATCTGTAACCTTTTCAAGCTTTTTTCAATTTTGGCTCCTTCTAAATAAGTGCAAAAACTGAAACAAAATGATTTTCTTCTGGTTTATTTTAATGGATTTTGTGTATTGCATTGTTCTTCCCTCACTCTCTTTTGCCTAGCATTGCTGTTCTTGAGCTCTGGCCCTACAACAGGGATCAGTTTGCTGCTGGCAGAAAGAGGTAATTCCTCAATCTCCTCTCCTAGTGATCAAACTATAGCACTGAGAGTTTGTACAGTAAGTACAGTACAACTTACTCTTTGAATACTACACTATATATTTAAGGGAATTTTTTGAGCGAAACGTGTCAGTAAGAAAGATTCACCAGCTGAAACTGCTTTATGTTGTTTATACAATAAAGACCATTTACATTGATTTACCATTTATGTTTACGCCAGTCTCCATGTATAAACGTATAATAATAAACTTTTGTTTTGCTACAAATGCACCAATACGATAACAATCATCCAGGATGCCATTTGTAGCTTTGACCAGAGAAAAAGAGTTGCCAATATGAAACTAGAGGACACATTGGAGTGTCTAATCAGATTCAGCCAGGCATTCTAACTTGATGTACAATCTATCGTCCTTCCTGCCTCTTTTTCTGTTCTCATCAGAGATAAGGATTGTTCTTGTAAAAATAAATTAATTGGCGCCCTCACCACCAGAGACAAAATGCTGAATTTTCATCAGGAAAGAGGGAAAGGGATAAAGTGTTAATTTAACCGCAGCTGATGGGTGCCACGGCCGACAATGAACTGTGTAATTTGGTAGGACAGTGATTAGTGACTATCGGACTTCTAAGGACATGTAAGGTTCGGTAGTTGGGCAACTGTCACGCAATTCAAGGTCATTGGATCTCACCATTTGTATTCTCTGAAAGACTTATTGACAAAATTACTTGCAACTCTGGAAGAAGATTAAGTAGCCTTTGAGGCCGAGTTAAAAATGAAAGTAACATTTGTATCTATTTGTGAAACAAAAACTTTGCAGCTGAAAAAATACTTTCACAGGGATTGGATAAAACTGAAAACTTGGGCTAAAGTTGGGATGAAGATAAAAAAAGGTGAAAACCTAAAACCACATCCCTGTCTTGCAATGGTGCTGCTTCTGCAACCCTCTGGTGCCCAATCATGTGATCCCTATCAAAGCATTGACAAAGAGGTGTATGTCAATATGTTGGATCTTTCATGAAGAGCCACTGACTGGTCTGCTTTGTCTGAAGTCTACAAGGCTTTTTGGTAGAGAGAGACCACATGGTGAATGAATTATCCTTTGTAATATGAAAGCAAATTGGATTCTGGGGTTATCATTAGAGGAGCCATTGGAATGAAGAATGAGGATTTGATTACTCTATACATAGCTTTTGTTTGACCTTACAAAACTGTTGACAGTTCTTGAGACATCATTTAAAGCAGTGGTTGCCAACCTTTTGGTTGTCACAGACCACTAATTTCACGGACTCGCATGGGTGGGTAGCAGTGTGTCACTCAAAGGGGAAAACACTTCCCCCAGAGTGACGTCATGATGCCACAACCCGCCCACCGCCCGGAGCCTGCTATCTGTACAGGGGACATCATCTGTGTCTCGGGCCGGTGCGTCCTCCCAGTGGAATACTTCTACTGATCCCGCTAGGGGGCCAGAGCTGCGGACCACTAAAGTTTTCTCGCGGATCACCAAAATGCTCACCAAATGCCAGTCACCCAATCTATCTCCACACTCTTCTCGTTCAGTCTTCTGAAGCTAGTTGCCCCATCCCAGCACATGCTCGCCCCCACGATTTCAGTGAGCAGCATTGAGGAAAGGACTGACGGAGGACCAGAAGCCCACAGAGCAGAAAAGCAGAGCCTAGAAGAGGCAAGTCCAGAAAACAGAACCAGGGATCATGCACAAGTAATCAGTGCGCAAAACAAGGTATCCAAGAGTGAAGACAAAAAGAGTCGGGGTCACAGGCAAAGGTCGGTCCAGGCAGCAATCAATCATTTCAGCAACAGGTAATCCAATTAGATAGCCACACCACACTTGCAGGTAAACCAGGGTAAATTATGCAACAGGTAACTAGTGACTGGGAGCAAAAAGGCTATATAGGCCTAGTAACAAGAGTCCGACTTTTCGAAGGATAGTCAACATTTGCATATATTTGCATATCATTTCAAGTTATTGTATCTCAAGGTCTACTGATCATTTTACCACGCAGTTTTCACTACAGATATGCTGCTTGTGCATCTTTTTTCTCATATTCTCCATTCCGATTACTTGGCTGCCAGGAAAAAAACACCACTCATCGTTATTATCAAAGTGGTACAAAAGGCTCAAAAGGCCGGTAATGTTCTATTATTTTGCCATTAATTGCAGTGTAACATATTTTTAGCATGTCCCCATCACAATGGAGTTAAAGGCTTTCAACTCACAACTCTTATTTTCTTGCCTAGATTATTATTCTTTACTTCTGCACTTTAGCAATCAACACCTGCCAATTTGTGTGACTCAGTCGGTTCCTTCTGCTTGCTCTTCAAGCCACATTTGCAAAAATTGTCTCCTTTTCTGCCACTCAATTTAGGCAGATTATAGCTTTTAAAACATGAAGTGTGCAGGCAATAGGTGGAAGGGAGGTGAATTATACTTTCTTTACTTACTCTAACACCTTCAAGCTGCACATCCAGATGATGTTCTGCTTAGTACAAAAAGCTTTCCAAACCTGTCTGGAAATCTTATACGGAAGATAAAATAAAACTTTTTTTGTAACTTTTTTGTAAAAAATTTTGCATTAAAAATTACTGAAATGTTACAATATAATCTGTTAATCCCTTGGCGAGTTTGTCCAGGCTAAAAAGGTGCCATCAGTTCACTGGTTGTAGGAGACTTCCCCAGGATAAGTTCAGACTGACTTTGGAAACAGCTATTTCTGTGAAGCTTCCACTGGCACCTTGCAGGCTACTCCGAAATCAAACCAGAAGTAAAGCTTCCACATTTCACAGTGGGTGACAGTAGGTGGGCTACAATGGGTGTACACATAAACATACACAGGTACATGTAGTGTCTCAACCAAGAGAGCAGTTCAGGGCTGTGATAAAGTGGTGACCATAGTGCAACCTCACTGGTATTGGGCAGGTGAAGAAGTATAGCTTGCAGCTTTGGTGGTAGGGATGACACCCTTGATGTATTGTGGTCAATAGTTTTTTTAAGGATTCAATGGACTCCATTCAATTATTTGGACTTTTTGGTGCCAAAAAACAGCTCCAAAATGTCTAAAGCATATTATTTTTAGCATTTGTTAGAAGACTCCACCGCCATCATTGTAGTGGATCTTCCTATCTTGCACAGACTTCTGGTATTGAAGTAAGTTTGTAAATAAGTAAGTAAATCTATTTTTTGAGCCTTGCAATAACTCAGTAGTCCAATAAGTGATGTCATCAGAGCTTTGCATTGGAGATTCTTCATTTTGCCACATTTGGAAGCATGTAATTGTCGATACAACCAAAATGATCCAGGCAGATCATTGCAGATCACACTGGAAGTAAAAAGAACAGGTGCTTTAGAATATGTTTAGAATGATGGCACTGTTGCCCCCATTCATTTCCTATGGGTTGTTGCAAGTTAGATGCTACATGTATCAATTCACCACAACCAAGAGGTTTGAGGAAATGGTAATTGCACCACAATCCCACTGTCAGTCAGAACATACATAGCCTTAAATAAAATAAAGGAAAAAATAAATAAAAAAAACAAACAGAAAACAGAACAAACAAAAATATCAAACAAACAACACAAAACAATCTTATAAAATAAAACAAGTATTCACTTTTTCATTTACAGAAATAACTCAATGGGATCTTTTTATAAATCAGCAAATCTGACAATCATTAAAACATTCCCTTGTGTTTTATTGGTAGTAGTTGATTTTCCACCAGAGAAAGCTTCAGAGAATGTCAGAATTCATACTTTATAAGTACACCCCAATTAGTAAAATTATTGGCTTGCATGATGGCAATATTAGGGTAGCATTGCGTCTAATAAATTTGGCCAAAAGTCACATCATTTAAATATATTGTGTCACCTACCCTCCCTCCAAGTGGGTCGGTCTAAGACCAAGTTATCATTACATCATGAAGACTACATAAGGAGTTAGGACTGTACGGATTTTTAGCTCAATCATTAATATCTCCGTCTCACCCTCTCCTTCGGCAGTCCATTCCTCTTCTTGTAAACACTGTTGACTAAGTAATTTGTTTGCACTTATTAATGTAAAACAGCAGTTGTTATTCACTGGAAGAAACAAAAAGGTCAAAAGGAGAGAAGATGAAAATTATTGAATTTTATCTGGGCCTCGTTTATGCAGAAAGAAAATGTGTATTTGCAGCCGCAGCATTCTGGAAAATAAGCTGTATATAGCTGATGATTAATTGAGTCTCTTCCTTCCCGTTCTTTGGAGTTTAATTAGGATTTCTAGTTTTATGGTTATTTATTAGATTTCCATGGACACCTCACTTCTTTTTTTTTTTTATTTTTATTTTTTTTTATCTTGTGTTAATAAAGTGAGACTGTGTTTTTACACAGAATATGAGATGCCTGGTTTGCTGGTAGCATTGAATGTTATTACCCCAAGGAATCAACAGTGCCATAAATTTGAATTGCAAGAAGGGCTGGAATTTATTCGGCTATAAATTGCTATATATCCTGAGATAAAGGGGTGGTGAGACCTGGAATACTGCGTCTACTTGTTAAAGCGGACCTGTTATTAAAACTCATAGTGGATCAACTGGGTATTTCAATTTAAAAAATCTATTTTTTTACTGTGAATGTTAGAAAATTGTTTCTCCAAGTTCTTGTTGCTACCCAGGGAAAGATCAAATAGTCATGGTCACCATGATCTTTGTGGGTGTTACATTTTTTTTAGAAACTTAGACATGCTCTTGTTTATCTTCCAAACATCTTCTGGCTTTTAAAAGGATCCTCGTCATATCTGGTGCTGTACTACCAAGGAAGCACAAACTGCAAAGACTGTATTGCCCAAACTATATAGACATTCTTCAAATTAGTTCAAATGTTTACAATATAGAATGCAAGAAATGCGAGAGCATGCAAAAGCAAGTGAGACAATTCATGCACACCTCAAACTGTGTGGTGGCAGTGGTGAAGGCCTTTTTCTGTTTTGGCATGACTGTACCTTTGTGTTTTAAAAACAGCTATAAAAGACCTTGCTTGATGTGGTGGATGAACTTGAGTGGCCTACACAGAGACCTCAACCCTACTGAGGTCCCTGTTGCAGAACTCAACCCTTCTGAGATCTCTGTTGCAGGTTTCAACCCTACTGAGATCTCTGTTGCAGACCTCAACCCTACTGAGAGCTCTGTTGCAGACCTCAACCGTACTGAGATCTCTGTTTCACACCTCAACCCTACTGAGAGCACTGTTCAACCGTACTGAGATCTCTGTTTCACACCTCAACCCTACTGAGAGCACTGTTGCAGACCTCAACCCTACTGAGAGCTCTGTTGCAGACCTCAACCCTATTGAGGTCCCTGTTGCAGACCTCAACCCTACTGAGATCTCTGTGGCAGACCTCAACCCTACTGAGATCTCTGTGGCAGACCTCAACCCTACTGAGGTCCCTGTTGCAGACCTCAACCCTACTGAGATCTCTGTTGCAACTTCAACCCTACTGAGATCTCTGTGGCAAACCTCAACCCTACTGAGGTCCCTGTTGCAGACCTTAACCCTACTGAGAGCTCTGTTGCAGACCTCAACCCTACTGAGGTCTCTGTGACAGACCTCAACCTTATTGAGGTCTCTTTTGCAGACTTCAACTTTACTGAGGCCTCTGTTGCAGACCTCAACCCTACTAAGTCTTCTCATCCAAAATCAGTATCTGACCACAACTGCTCTTTTGGTTGTATGGGCACACATTTCCATGGACTAGTCCTAAATCTAGCCTAAATCTCCATCCTCCTCATGGACTAGCCTTTTGAGAATAATGATAACTGTTGTACTAAAAATGGGAACAACCGCATATTAATGGCAATATTTTGGATTGAGATGCTGGACAAATTTATGTAAGTGAGATGATCAAGAGATGGCTATAAAGAGCTTATATAGATGGCTGAACTTAAATCATACCCCCCCCCCCCCACACCTGTTCAAGCCTGTGAGTACCTCTTCCAGGGTCTTGTGGACCCAGATTACAACACAACACTGTCCTGGCTTTGTCTTTGATTAGCTCAGCTAAGGAAAACAAGGCAGACTGGAGAGACTCACCTACTAGCTTAGGTTCAGTTCCATAGCCTTATATAGGACTGGAAAGGCTGATTTAGTGACATCTACCTTGCACCTTCTGCATTTGTTGTAGTTTAGATTTATTTGTAGCAGCCACCAGCTGTGATACGTCTTACAACGCTTAACGTGTATGACAAGCCCAAACTTTTGGATATGGATAGATTTTCAAAGGTTTAGGATTGCCTTGGTTTCACAAGACAGGAAGCAAGGAACAAAAATTATAATAAAGGGGAACAGAAGATAAACAAATCCCTGTGTGCATTGCCAAGCCCCTGGTTACATACAATAAATAGTAGAGAGGTCTATGAGCTTGTAGGTAGGGGGTAGTAGGGGTTTTCTTTGTGGCAATTCAAATTAGGAAATGCTTTAAATTTTACCTGTATTAATTTAAAATGCTGCAAGGAACCCCCTACTACAAACCACTTCCCACTGAGAAATGTTCTGTATTATATAAGGAAAGATAATTAGCAGAGACACAAATAAAAACTTTACAATGGTTCTAGCCTTGCTTTACTCTACTAAGGAAAAACATCTTTCTTTTTTTATAGAAAGCACAAGGCACTTTTTTGTACTCAGTATGATATTGTGATTGGATATTCCACTAACCCACTTCCCTCCGCTCCTCTTAAGCTGCATTTCTTTGCAGATCTCTACACTGGCTTCCTTTCAAGCTCCTGTGCCTTCAAATCCCTCCACAGGTATTGTCCCACTTACATTTCTGACCTGGTAAAAAAGTACCCCCCTAGCCGCTCCCTCCGCTCCTCCAATGACCTGCTAATGACTTCCTCACTCATAACTTCATCACACACACGGATACAAGACTTCTCTAGAGCTGCCCCAACTCTCTGGAATGGTCTTCCTCGTCATATTCGGCTTGCTCCTACTTTCTGCTCATTTTAAAGAGCCCTCAAAACCCATTTTTTCAAACTTGCCTACCCATCTTTTTCTTTTGAAACTACGTCACTACTTCTTACCACTACATATCTCCCCTCCTATTGTGTGTAAATTCCCCCACCTACTAGATTGTAAGGTCTTTGGGGCAGGGTCCTCCCCCCCTGTATCACTGTCTGTATTAGTCTGTTAATTGCGACCCCTATTTATTGTACAGCGCTGCATAATATGTTGGTGCTATATAAATCCTGTTTAATAAAAATAATATTTGCCCTGACTAATTAATGTTCCCTTTGAATAATACTGATAGGTACACCCTAACAGTTTAGCAACTGATTTTTCCTTTTGTTAGAAGTCGCTCCCTTATGTTCTCCTGTGTGTAAATGGTTCTTTGTCAATGAACATGTTCTGGCTCCCCCAGTTGTATTTTTTCCATGTCATTGTATTACAGTTTAAGCTCGGAGATACACTGCTTGATAACAGACCAAAGCTCCTGATTTTGAACACTGCTGGCAATTTTTGGACTGTTTCAAGAGGGCAAAACCAAGTGCCTTGGGCAGTCATCGGAGCGTATGATCACAGATAGAAGCTTTTAGCTTGTTTAAGAATAAATTTGCAGAAATTGTGCACTCCTTTGCTTTTTGCATCCATTGGGGGTTCTGTTCTGAAACTTGTAACTTGAGTACTAGCAAATATTCCCCCACCATCGGTATAATATAAAGATACCTTTTATTAGTATATAGATTGTATTTATTCATTTGTTTTATTGTATGTTTTTCCAAAATAAATATGCCCTCAGTATTTGTCCTGGTCACCACTGTCTCCAGCACTGGTAGCTTCCATGTATTGAGGAACATCTGACTCAATCCATTTGACAATGCTGGACCAACAAGTGCAATAAGCCAGTGCATAAGACTTTGCCTTTACCCCAAATTCTGAAGGGGACATTGGATGGATAAGGTAGGAGCTTAAGTAAATGCATCTGTGGCCCAGCTCCAGGCTCCACACTTTCCTCCATACCAGTTCAAAATCCTTCCAAGGCCCCCTTCCCCGAAACTTTTCCCTGAATGTGTTCCCATTCTCAGTAGCTTTGGGTTGGGTGGTGTTCAGTAATTTAGAGAAAAGTCCAGATGATGGGATGTCTCCATTACATGGTGCACAAAGGGCCATGTTGACGTCTTGAACTCACAGTACATCCTCAGTCTTTCAATCCAGAAAACTAAGGACATCTTGTGGCAGAAATAAATTACTACAGGGGACAGCTCTGGATTGATTGGAGCTGGGTGGCATCACTAAATATTGAGATGGGCTTTGAAATTAATTTGTTCTTTTGCCCTGCAGAACCAAACTCAAGCTAACTAAGAAGCTCAAAGTGCGTCAACCTGTAACATCAGCCAATAGAAAATAAGCTAACCACCTTCTCCTGCTATGGGCTACTGAATTCTGTACTTTAATAATGCTCTTCCCACCTCCTTACTAAATAAACTCATCTGTTCCTTCCCTGTGAATAAGGAGGGCGGGGTGGGGAGTTTAAATGTAAACTTCTACATTGGCTGTAGCCTAATGATAAGATAAATGGTTCATTTAATTTTCTTTGCCAAACATCACAAGGTTTTATTCTCCCCCCCATGAATGATTTTCTGACATGGGAAGAAGAATGGAGCTAGCAAAATCAGTTATTCTTGCCGCATTGATAAATTATACGATGCATTATGATAAGATGGGTAATATGGTTAATGTATTAGAAAGCAGGCAACGCCGATGGAAGTTCCATGTGACTGGGCCTTGTATTCTTCAATTTACTGTTCCCTTTTATTGAATGCTCCTTTGCAGAATCCGAAGGAAACTGTGCTTATCTGCTTCTAAATTCTGCTGAAAGGGGAACAATAGAATTTGTCTTTAAATGCATGTGAGAGCACTCAGCTTAATGTAACCAATTTTACCAATGCATCCTGATGTGTTCATCAAGCTATTCTTAACAATCATATGTGAAGGCTGGGGCAGCTATATTTGTTCAGTACTTATTATGGTCCTGCTTTATTTTGAGCCTTTTTTGCTTTACATGCATTAAATGCAGCGTGCCCTATCAAGTGAACCTTTCATTTATTCCTTAAAAGATTTTCTTTATTTCTCCTTCTATTGTATACTACTTCCTCCACCTCTTAGATTGTTAGCTCTTTTGGGCAGTATCCTCTCTTCCTCCCGTGTCATTGTTTGTATCTTGTCTATTATTTGCAAACACTATTTAATGTACAGCGCTACGTAATATGTTGGCTCTCTATAAAAACTGTATATTGATAATAATAATTATAATATAATCAACTTCAATATTCTAATGGTAATAGGCTCAGCCATAAAGTAGGCATTGAAATGCTAATAATTATCTAGTGGAAATTTTTTTACAGGGGGAATTTTTAATTGTGCAGAATTCAGAGCTGTCCATCACATATGAACAAGAACATGAGATATATGTAAAGATAAGCACACAGAAACAGCATTGTTGCTGTGGTTGCAATCAAAATAAATTTAGATTTTTCATCACTTAATAATGAAAGAATGAAAAAAGGTCATTTAGTGAAATTAAGTCAGTTACATATGCTGAATTACATATTTTCTCTAATTAGAATAGTGACATTTTTTGATGAACACAGTTAAAAGAAAGACAACCTTCAGTTTGGTGGATATTGCCTGCAGTAAAGCAGCCAGCCAATGAATATGAATAGAAAAGGAAAAGAGGGGCAACTGCGGGCACTGAATTAAATGCAGATAAGTGCATATGTGTAAATGACCTCGGTGTTAAAATACTTCCAAGCTACATACTTAGCAGCAAACTGCACTACGGGTCCCCCTGCCATGGTAATTATGGTACAGCTACAAGTCTATGTCTTAAACCTATCTGCAGCGAACACATGGGGATTGGAGCCGGGAGATGGAATGCTCAGATTCGGTCATATATAATTTAAAGCAGCATATTAACATCATAGAAGGGGATTATTTAGAGGAATACATAAGTAGCGGTAATGCATGCATGTGAGAGGAGAGGAAAGGCTTAAAGTTATTGCTGCAGTGATAACAAGCACTGGCAAGAGAAATTCCCCTCCTTAGTGCCTGTTGAATTAAAACCATTCCCAAGTTATATTGAAATGTTATCATCTCAAATGGAGTGCTCAAACTAGGTTCCAAGGCTGCTAATTCACAGTTGCAGTTAAATAGGAATGAGTGCAATTGAGAGTTTTCATTTTTCCCAAAATTTTGGCAAAAAATTGGGAAAAACTTTACAAAATTTCACAATTTTGGTAAAATATTTTTGAGTCAATGTATAAAGTTTTTTTGGGCACTAACAAATCAGAAAGACCCTTTGTTTTAATTTTATTTTATTTAAATCAACATTTTGCACTGCTTTACTTTACTGCACTGTACTTTAGTTTCGCACGTTTGTGCTAAACTATCTAGCTGCATTTGTGCTTTATAAACCTGAAAACCAAATCATTTTGGTCAGAAATCATTGACATTTTTCTTTAAATGGAAATGGAATGAAATACAAGTCCGGCCATCTGTTGGAATTTCTTTTATTACTGTTTATCATCCGATCTCCTACTCTAAAACAGAAGCTCAGTGAAGCAGATGCCAATTTGTATGGCCGTGTAACTGTTCGTCATTTGTTTTGTAATTATCGCTCCTTCTCAGAATAGAACAGTTGTTTATAAATAATTGATGATTAGAATAATGACAGAACCATAATGTAATTGCACAAAGTCAAGACTGGGGATGGATGGCCTCATGAGCTGCGTACGGTGGTGCGGTTTGTGGATCCATCATTTAAGATTAACGAGCTGGTCATTATTCAGATTTTTTGTGTCTTCCTATTTGTGAATTGAATCTTATTTCTGGCACAAGGAATATTGGTTATTACAAAAAAAAAACTGGTAAAGCCAATAATATATTTTTTGAGAAAGACAATAGCACTGGGATAAACGTGGGAAGTGTTTACATTTACTTTTTTTCCTGTATGTGTGAAAAAATCAATGAAGGTCAAGTTAACTTTGAAAAAGTGTTATTTGCACTCTTTGTCTATATTCACACTAGTGGAGTGGTTGCAGTGTGATTACTGCTTCCCAATACAAGAGACCGCTGCCTTTGTCGCCCTGCCGCAGCTCCATAAAGAATGAATAGGGGTGACAGTGAGTGGTATTAGTACAGCGAATGTGCTGGTTCTTTAAGGACCGGTTCTGTGGTGCCAGTGTGGTGTTCCAGTATGAGGGCTTTCTAATTAAATGGGCTTCCAGATTTCAAATAAGCTTCCTACACACAGACCCCAACAAGGGTCACATTACGTGGAAGAACCACTCTCCGTCAATCTTGCTACTGTTGGGGGGTAAGTGGGGGTCTGGTTTTTGTCACAAAAGAAGGGAGATACATGATTTTCCCTACTTCTAGAGGTCATTTAGTGGACAGGTGAAGGAGCATACTTACTTTCTGCTCCATTTCCTATTCAAGAAGGTAGGAACAAATTGTTTTTTGTTTACTTTTGACATAACAACGGACACAATGTACTGAGTAAATTGGCTGAGCTGTGCTCTATGTAGTGTTGGTTGAATTAGCCGTTGTCTTTTACTTCAATGGGATTCAAGTTCAGCTATGAATCTACCCGAATACTGAGGTCAATTTGGGCTAATCGTTAGCAAACCAAGGCAAATTTTGTCATCCCTATAAGGGACTTTTCTTTCTCCAAGACAAGTTTTCTATTGCTCCCTGTGTGCCTTTTCACCTCTGACCCCTTCTTTCTGACACCCTTTCACAAGGCTGCTTGCTGATATAAGCAGACTAGCACCCAGCTGGGGCACTGGTGAGCTGGAAGGTACCAAGCCAGAGGCAGGACAGAGGATTACCAATAGTCTTCTCAATTGCATTTCCCAGCTCCAAAGCTCCCTTCTGCCCCACAGGCATCATCCCCCTACACTGCGGCCCATTCCTAATGGCACTTCCTACAACTGCATGCAAAGATGTCATCTTTGTCAGACATACTTGAAAACTTGAATTATTGGGTTGGCTAAGTAGAGTGTGAGAGGTTGGCCACTAGGCCCGTCTTGCTTAGGACATTAAATGATCCACCAAAAAGACAGAAATTGATAAGTACCCTTCGAAAACACAATATAAAGTTGATAGAGGATCTCACACTATCCAAGCTATTTGACTAGATTCGGTCAATAAAGTTCTCTCCTGCTAGTTGCCTATGGCACCCCAATAATGTGAGCTTTTATGCTTTACATTTTACTTGTAAATCTTTATTTTTTTATATTTTTTAATTACTTATGCAGCAAAACTCCACACTGAAAGATTACCGCAAAGTCCGACATTAATTACACAATGCCCTTTTTTCCTCCAAAGTTCTTGTCAGTCCTTCTCTGCTTTAATGGCCTTTTAATTCCTCCATTTGATAGAAATGTTAGCTTTCTAAAACTTTAATCTGAAATTAGCTTTAATCTTGATTTTATTAAAATTCAAGCCGTGACAGCAAGGGTTCCGTCTGGCACAATTCAAATTTGCAACACAAAAGATCACACCGTCTCGGCCCACACAGAAGAGGGAAAAATCTCTCTTCTTTCTCCACCGCGGTTTAAGCGCCACGTAAGTAACGTTCAACACCATAATTACATATTGCTAAAAGACACCTCTCCGATTTCTTAAGTGCATATCCGGCATGATAACATCTTGTGCCAGTTAAAATCCTTTTTATATTTCTTTTTAACTTTACTGACTTCCTGCCCTTGTTTGAACGTAACTCAAGCATAATTCGCTGAGCCATTAGTATGTATGTATTCTGTGATTTGTAATCTGGGTCTCATTTCCATACGTTCTACTGCTTATTTCACATGTGTATATAAGCATGTAATTGCCGGGGGCATGACATGAATGATAATAGTAAACCAGGGCAATTATAATCCAGCTTTTAATAAGAAACCATTATTTTGCTGTTTCCATAGTAGCTATCAGTGTCTGCGGTATCTTTTGGTAAGAAATATTAAGTATTAAACCAGTCCTGTGCTGGATAGTTGTGTTTAGTGCAAAGATATTGCAGACTTATACCTGCTTGACTCCATATACAAAACATGACTGTTGTAGCTTTTTCAGTCTGACCGTTAAGTGGTATGGGGATCGTTCCTAGTATGTAAAGATGCGCATTGGCTGAGATGAACATGTGGGGCTATCTCGGATAAAAATCTAGCATCTGGAAACTCCTGACATTACTAAGTGATCCATCTAGATTTCCTTTCTACATCCACACCTTAAACCAGCCTTTCCCAATCTTTTTACCATGGAGGAACCCTTGCAATAAGTTTCAGGTCTTCAAGGAAACCCCAGGTATAAATATTATATCCACAGCTAACAGTACTGGAGGCCAGCTAAGCTTGGGGGCCAGTAAGAAGAATGCATTTTACATTGCTGACCAGTGGAAGAGTCTTGCCCTTACAGATAGCCAAAAATATCATTGGTTAAACTGACCTGGGAGTCACAAATTGTTCAACCCCTATCAATCTCTGGAGGAACCCTGGTTGAGAAATTGCTCTAAACTGCTGCATGCAACCGGTATTTTTGCCTCACTGAGGTTGTGTGCCATTGCTCCAGCCATGGGTAGATCATAATTTGAATGAATATAAAAAGGCTCTATAAGTAAACCTTTAAAACCAAGTTACAGGTAAATTGACAGTAAACTTTAACTGGGATTTAATTTTTTGGAAGTGGTTGAGAAATCTTACTGGTTGTAATGATTGGTATGGTACAGCTTCCTCAAGCCAGCTGCCAGAAAATGAAACCTGTCAATGTCTGATAACGTACCATACCTAGAGGTGGCTCAAACCCACATGAACATGCAGGAGAGTACAAACCTTTATTATACTTGTAACCTACCATACTTGTCAATACCAGGTATAGAAGGTCATCAGATATTGGCAGGTCAGCCTATGTCAATGGCAGGTATAGTAATGTTGTATTGGAACTTGGATTGCTCACATTCCAATACAATGTCATATTTGGTTGGAATCAACTCCAACCAAAACTATCCAACCACTCCTGCCAACCTCACTAATCTAGTGTTGGATGTGGTTGCAGAAGGATATAAATGTCTTAATCCTAACTCTGGAATTCTCTCCCCCTTATATCACATTTTCTTCAATCCAAACCATATCTTTGGGATCATATTAACCCCCTCCCACACCTCCACTAAACCTCCCTCTAACTAACCACTGGAAATGTTTACGCACCTTAAGTCAATGACTCTCCAGCCCTTTGTCTTTTTCCCTGTAACTTGTGATGGGGTCTTTCTACAGGGGTGGCAATGCCGGGGGGCCACCTGGTGACATTAATACTTTCTGAATGGACCAGAACAACCACAGTGATAACATAGTTAAGAAAAGACCACAGAGTTCAGGGGCCATTGCAAACCTAGATTGGGGGTCTTTCATAAAGAAAGTGGTGCTATCAATGAGCTAAGATGGCGGATTGAGGTAAGCATATCTTCAGGTGCAAAGAAGTTGCAACCTCATGGGGGGGGGGGGGGGGGGGAGAAGGGTCTGGTGGGAGACTTTCTTTGTCCAGAGATGGGCTTTACTGGGTTCCCCAAGTTTTATACTATTTTATTTATGGTCGGCCAAATGATAGAGTGCTGGGTCTTCTTTTCTGCACCTCTCCCCCATGTTGGGAAATCTTCAATGATGTGAAGTGTGGAACTGATGTGGTGTTTTTGGTGCATCGGTTATAGACCATGAAAATTAAAAATTTTCTTTTCACAATGATTCAATACCTTTCTCCCTATTACTGATAGATTCCTCCTGGTTCCTCTCTTTTTGCTGTTTTCATCCTTTCGTCTTTTGTATTCATTTTATGTGTATAGTTTTGCAGGATATTGAATGGGTTTATAGTTATTTACTGCATGCAGTTATATGAAACCGATGTTTTATTTTTCTCATATATATATATTTGTGTATATCTTTAGCATATTTGTAACGTGTTGTCTGGCACCTTGTTGTTTATTCTTTGTTTTTTGTTTGTTTTACTATCTATACTGGATATGCAGTAATGTCACGTTTTTGAAACATGACCATAGTAGCAACCCCTGTTCTTCAAAACCAGTGGACCTGGAAGATTCACCTGCAGAGAAAGTTTATTGAATGTCACATTTTCTACATTGGCCCCTTTATTCTTTATCTGAATGTGGTAATCATGCCTTGAAAGCTTTGGAAAGCCCTTTAAAATGTGTAAGTGAATGAAATGTATATAGAGTGATTATATCACTGATCTTGATAATGTTCTTTAGCATTGACTTCGATCAGATACTCACTTGCTGTACATCCTTCTGGCTGTATTACGCTCTGCAGAGGGGTCAGGGGTTCTGATGAGACTGAAAGTGATGTAGAATAGAAAGTGTAGATTATAATCACCAACTCACACAATTCTGTATCGTTAACATTCATTACTGGAGACAAGCAGGATTATAGCATGTATCTAACGCACATCTGTTTATGCTGATGGTGATAATGAAATTGTACAGGTCCTAAGAACGTGATCTGATTTGGCTGGGGAGATATAATTGCCATCCGTTTGTGCAGCTCACATCCTATATACTATTTACAGATAAATCCAGAATATCCATTGGTAAACATAGGCCATGAGCTGATTTGCTTAAGGATGAACTGCAGGCAAACAGCTGAAGATCCAGAAAAAATACATAAGTGGGCTGTTTAGTCTGCTGAAGGGTTTTTATTTCAGTCCATGCAAGACTGATTTACCCTGCTTTAACATATTCCACACTTCTATATAGTGCAGCAGAAGACCTGATTGTTCTCTGGTGCAATTCAGGAACACTTATAGGTTTTGTCCAGCCAGCCCAGCCTGTGAATGGACAGTGCAAGGAGAATCAGCAGACTGATAAGCTCATCTCTCTCTCACTTTATTCTGCTATGAGCATTTACCTTGCTAGGTCAGGCACTGCAACACAACCAATTGGCTCCACTATGTTCCCCTATCCAAGGATTTGGAAGAAACTGGCACTGAATCAAATTCTTACACCGCTTGCCTTTAAATACTCTGAGGATGTGTTTATTGATACAACACTGCATTAATGAGACCTGAAGCTTTAAAGCAGATCTGTTGTCAAAATAATCATTTAAAAGGAAGTGATCCAGTAAAAGTAGAGTTTTAATGCTCACAATAGGAGTGTATGAATTTAAAAATGATACGGAGGAAGGCAACAAAATATTGGCCAATTGACTATAATGGGGAGAAATATCCTTTTTGATCCTCTAAGTCAATAAAATGTTTCAGGCATCAAAAATCTACAAAGCTATCACTTTTAAATAATGATAGCCAGACAGAACTTGTGCATTTGGGAACACATTCAGCCTTTGTAGGGTAAAATTAGTTCCTCTTGGACTCTGTTCCATATTTTCATACCGTTACGAAAAATAACCGGTTGGTTAATAGTTTGCTAAATCATTTTTTCCTCCAAAAGCAAAGAGGGCCTCCATATTATTTACAGAGACCTGACAGTAAAAAATGGTTCACCAAGTTTACTATATGGATCAATGATGTATGCATACAATGTGATCATATCCAGGGATGACCTTCCAGTGCAGTTCTATGAGTTTCACTCAAACAGCCACTTTTCACTTTTTCCATAAAAAAAAGTAAATGAATAGTAATAGTATAGTAAATGAAAATTGAAAAAAATTTAAAAAAAAAAGTTTGGAAAGAAAATTTAAATTCAAGCAGACTGCCTATAACGTGTTGACCGGTAATTTGTTGTAAAAGCACACAGCAAGCAACATTTTCATTGAACAGAATGCAGACAGGTTCGTACGTTGCTGAGAATACCCAATGACAAGCAAGGCGATCTTAAAAATACAGAATTTTTATTTGCACATGATTGTTTGAAGTCAGCAGAGCTTCATCTCATTCTCTAAGCTCAGTGAAATATCCATTGCAATGTGATAATTTACTTTGGTATGTGACCATACAATATTCCTTTAGAAATTACCCCCTTTGAGTTTTAGATAAATTAACAGTATATTTAGTAAAAAAAAAACACCAGTTTCCTTTAAATGATAGATATGGCTGTGGTGGAATTCCCACAAGAATAACAAAATATTTCAGCTGCATATTATTTACCCCATTACAATGCATCTTGCACTATCAAGCCATTTAAAGGCTCTTTCCCTGTTTAATATGCCAGGGGAGTACCGAAATCTCTTTCTGAAAAAATGATTTAGCAAATGGCACTCTACTTTATCACCGGTTGACTTTAGAGCACTTTTCGAGCTGCTCTGAGCTGATAACATGGGGAAAAAAAGCCAGTTACAAAAGCAAAGAGCAAAGCGTCGCATTGTACCGCCATGTCGACAGCCTTGTTACAGTGGCTTAATTTTCTTGGTTCATTGAAGCAGCGAAATTACCTAATGTCACCAAACAAAATCATGCAACAAAATGTCATGCCCTTATCAGAGTACTAAAGAAGAAAGCTTTTTTTTCCCTAAGTTTATTCTGATAATCAATTGCTAGTTATCACAATATGTCAGCACGTGGCTCAGAAATTAATGCATCCATGAGTGGAATAGCAAGCAGGACAGCGATATTTGGGCTGGGGAATTGTTTGTAATTTGGAAATCTTCATGTATTTAAAGGGAATCAAACTCAAAAAGTCAACAGGATATACATGCAAGGTCACTTTGCTAAAAAGAAACTTTTATCCTCTTCCATGGCTTATGCGCGTGCACCATGTAGTGTACAGCCCGACTCTTTTTATTGGATGCCCAGGGCAATGTGCAGCAGTTATATCATCAGTGGCCACCCAATGCCTGTAGGAGATTGTGGTGGACCTGGAAGACTTGGTGGTGACTTTTGGGGATGAAGCGGTGACAGGTTCTTGGACCGATCGTTGCTGCAGGGTGCTTAGAAAAAGGTAGGCATGCGCTGTGATCTGTAAGGTTGATATATTTACTTATGTCCAATAAGAGAAAAAACCCAGCAACACCAATGAAAGTTTAATTCTGCTCCAACATCCAGCATCTCATTGTTTTTGTCCAAAGAACCATAGACTCATGATGCCCCCCCCCAACTCCTGAACAGTACCCTTGCTGTGTTTTATGCTTTTTATTTTTCATTCTTACCCTAAAGTTTTGTGGTTGATCACATGATGCATGACAGTGCAAGGTCTCCATCCTCTTTGCCATATCTTGGGGTTTCTTAATCTGGGGCAGGGCCGTTAAGTGCTGTATTTTTTTTAAACCTTGGGTACTTAAAGTCCTAAAAAAATTTAAAAAAAATCTGGAATTGAGTTTAAAAGTGAAATATCAGCCCCAATCTCTTCCTCTACCACCCTAAAGCTCAATTCTGTAAAAATAGACATACATCCCTTTGCTCTTAAAGTTTTCTACTTTCAACTTCCTCATCTTTATTAATTGACCTCTAGGACTGAGCCATTTCCACCTATCATTATGCCCAAGAGTACGAAGAGGCCGAACTGTGTAATGCCATCTGAGGGCAGCTCCATGATACAGTGGGATGTCATTTAACCAGAAGACCGGTGGCACCTAGACGTCCTGCAAAGTACAGCTCTAGACTGAAGGTAAGTATTGCAACAGGAGCTTGTTGTTTAGGCACATCCTACACTGTCACCCTGCCACATGCATCTCGTGTTGACTACAAGCAGCTGTGACATTACACATTGCACAGGTCCACTGTGTTTATTTTCTGTAAACCAGACTAAAACAATAAAAAGTTCATGTGCAGCAGTTTTAGGCATTGCATAAATGTTTTTAGCAAAAATTGGGTTTTAAAGATGCAAAGGATGTATGACCCAACATCTTGTAATTTTGTAAAAAGCCATTTAATATGTTGAAGCTAATACATTACCTATTCCAGTGTGGCACCACTGCTGTAGGTATGCAGGAGTAGTGTTATCACCCTAGCACAGGACTAGATGACACCTCCTCTTCCCTTCACCTCTGTAACATAGATGAGATGCCATTGTTGTCCACAAAGAGAATGGGAATTACAAATTAGGAGCATAGAATGTTTTACATTTCTGGAAGGATACTAAAAACAATTACTTATTTAAATTATATACGGTTTGTACTCAAGTATAAACCAAGATTTTTTTTTTGACCTGTGTCCAGCCTAGTGTTGTGTTGGACATAGTTGGAGCTTCATGTAATGTGTATAGGAAAGTTTTTTTCTTTTGAGAGTTTGTTACACACTTAACATGAGGGAACAGCACTATCTACTGGTGGCCATCAATAATGCACAAAATAAAATGTAAGTGCAAGTGACCCATCATAACCAATTTAGTATCAAAGTTCATGATATTTAAACTTTCCTTTAAACACCAAAGATTCTTTTTTGGACCTGTAAATACCTCTAGGAAAGAAATCTTTGTCACAAAACCTGTCGGTTCCCGTGGTGCTCCCCACTAAACCATCCTGCAGCGTCCTGTGCAGCACTTCCTGGTCTCACATGTCTTGCTGAAACAGCACAGGGAGTAGCAGCTCCTTAAAGGCGCAGAGGCTATTTAGTCTCAGCTTTAATGGAGGCTGGTACTGTGACTTTGCACCAGCTACCTTGCTACTCTGTATTGTGCTTCTTGCTATTTCATGACCTGACCCATGCCTGGACTTTGACTACTCCTGCTTTCCGCCTGCCCTGACCCCTGTCTGGACTCTGACTATGCTTGTTTGCTGCTTGCCCAGACTTGTGCCTGGATTTACACCTTTGATCTGCCACCTGTCTCCACACTGAGGCCGCTCCTTTCCTCCTCAGGTAGAGTGACCCCAAGGGTCACAACCTGGTGACCCCCAGCAGCAAAGAGCCCAGCTACTGGCCCATCACCCCATGTGCGGTGCCCTGGAGAAGACCTGGTGTCACATAAACTTCGTGCCTTGGGTGATCCCGTGCTACCTGGCTGGGGAGACCCTGACCCTGATCATAGTTTATGCTTAAAAAACTGTACGCTTATGTAAAATATGTATAGGAAAGTCTTTCCTTCGGAGACAGAGTTTGTTACACATTTCACATGAGGACACAGCACTATCTACTGGTGGCCAACAATGATGCACAAAATATAAATTAAAAGCATGTGAGCCTTTATATCCAACTCAAAAGTAAAAGTAGAAAATAATTTAGCCTGTAAAAAGGGGGGAAATAACATACAGACAGAGCTTGTAGGTTTTTTTTCTTTTTAAAAAAATGTTTTCAAAATAAAAACCATGGATGTATTTTTTAACAAGTTTATTGGTAATTCTGTTGATTACTGTTTTGAATGCTAGCAGTGATTGCTACATTTTGTGTCTTAGGTTTATACTTGAGTCAGTGTAGGTTTACTGTTTTATCAGGTAAAAGAAGGTACCTTTGTATTTAGTTCGATAGGTTTACATTCAAGTATATACACATAACGCTTTTCATAGTCTATATACCAGACCAAAAAGATGCAAATAAGAGAAATTAATTTTAGGGTAAGAATGCATAATAAACATAAGCAATGCTTATGTTCTTTGCTCAGAGCTTTAGAACTGACAGTAAGTTGTGTGTGTGGGGGTGGGGGGGATTTGATCAGTAGCAAAAGCTTTACTATCAAGCCACAAGAATTGATAGAGTAACAGGAAATACTTGTTTTATGCCAGTAGATGTCCATAGTCTGATGACCAACATCATGCAACCTACTTCCTCTGATCCCAGGTTGCTCTAGGCCCATCCCAACCTGTGAATGAAGAAGCAGCACAGTAATGGACACATCTCTCAATCAGTCTGCATCCTCTTCTATCAGCATATCTTGTGAAGACAAATGGTGAGGTGTAATATCTGTACTTCTAGAACAGAAAGCAGCAAGACAAAAACACAGATGCAAAAGAATGAAGAAAAACATTATTTTTCCCTGCAAATCTGGATTTTCAGATACAAATATCAGCTGCAATTTATAATAGTATATGCTAACCCACGCCACTAACCGCCCCACTGTTCTTCTGTGCAAAGTGTTTGCAATTTTAAAACTTTGCTTCACATTGTGAATATTAAATGTAGGTGCGGTGCAGAGATGGGATTTGTCACTGTTTAATTTCCTAAAACTTTCATCTAAAGTAAAGTTTTCTTATGAAACTGAGAAGTCAGTACTAGGTTTAAAAATAAGCATTTGAAGGTGAATGAAATAAATATTCTATCGTTTCAGGAAGTGCTCTATGTGTCCCTTTCTTGGAGAAATACTATTGGCAACTATCCACTTGTACATTAGAACGTCAACTTTCTCGGTGATTGATTATATTCCAGTTTGGTCAGATTACACTGCAGTTATTACAGAAATGAGCTACAGATATGCCAGTGACTGAGGGGTCGTTGGATCGACTCTTCTCCCTCCCTTTATACAACCTCTGTGAGCATAGGGTGGATTGGCTACATAGATATAGGAGTGATATTGGGCCAGTTAGATGCTTCTAATGGGTTTTGGACTATGATGACATGTTCTGTCCTTAATTGCTCCTGATATAGCAAAAATAGATGAACTGTGAAACACGTTGTTTTGGAGAAGCTGCTCCAGAAAGGACAGAGCCCACATAGAAAAATATTATTATCAATGGGCTCTATTTAAAAAGTTATTTCCCCAGCCCAATTCACTGAAATTTGCTGGGGGTGAATTTTATGGTCTCCTATTAAAACAATGATTTGTTGTGCCACCTAGGCCAATCATCAAAAGTGCACAGTCTCAATAGGAACTGAATAGGAAAGAAACAAATTTTATGAGTGAACTGAAGAGGGAAAATTATATTACTTTTAATAATAAAAAGCACTGTTTTTAAAGATATGATATTCATTGTTACACTTTTTAGACACTGATATATGCCTTTAAAATCTCTAGTTTCTGTCTTTTAAAATATAACTATCCACTTGGACAACACATCTCACCATATTTACCTGTCATTTTTCTTTTTTTATTTTAGTTGGAAAAAAAAACAATATGCAAAAATGTATAAAAAGAAAAAAAAAGTTCAATGTTATAATAAAAACAAGGCCACCCTTGCCCAAACATTAAACCACACCAGTACAGGATTTACATAGCAACTGTCACCTTGATGGACTTTCCTGATACCTTTGTTCTATCTACGCATATAGTCCTATGTGGACACAGTGGGCCTGATTTATTAAAGCTCTGCAAGAATGGAGAAGTTAGGCTATCATGGGTGAACGTAGGTAATCCAGCAAACCTTTGATAGATATGGTCCAGGATTAAAATCATTTGCCACATAATAGTAAATCAATTCTAACAAACCCATTGATTTCTTAGACTAACCGGGATCTCCCATGGCAGTCTATCTTCCCAGTGGGTATAGAATGAAAGACCACCAGGTTTTCAGTTTGTCTCCCGTTCCACAATAAGCCATAGCGAGCCTGCTCACTATTGTCTCCTGGTGGGGAGCCCTAGGTGGACTTCTAAATAATGGAACCTTGAAGTCTAAAACTTCTGTGCCACAATGAGCAGGGAGCTAGGGTCCTACTGCTCCAACAGCAACAAGCTTGACAAAAGGGAACACTAGCCCAGGGATTTGTGCAGACAAGGCTTCATCAAGGACTATTTGGGTAGTGTATGGTCCTCTCAATATTGTCAGGTATCAAATCATTCCTCCTGGCTTTGTCGAGGGTCAATGAATGCAAGACAACTTGCACCTTTTCTGATAGCTTTACCCAATCATGCCGGGTATGGTAAATATTTTCTCTGTCATGATCTTTATCATGGGTCTTCAAACAAGGTTCAGGACTTCTAACAAGAGTTCCTGACTACCTTCATATCAGCCTTGTTATCTAGAAATTTCAGGGTTCCTCCAGTGGACTAAAAACATTCCTATAAATTCCATGGTGTAAGCACATAAATCAAGAACAAAAGGAATTGTAAGAGATATTTAAATGTCCATTTGGATATCAACAGCTTTTACTGAAGTACTGATTAGGGATGAGCGAGCAAGTTTTTGCAACTCGATCTCAGAGCGAATTCGATCGTTCTCGCTTACCGAAATTGTAAGCAAGAACAGCGGGTGTAAATTCACTGATCAAGGTCGAGTTTTAATTTTTTCATAAATTGTGAGCTGTGCTGATCAATAAATGCACCGCTAGCTGCATTCATTGATCAGCTCGGTGTACGATCCTCGGCACTAGAGGTTAAATGGGGACAAATCTCCCCATTCAAAACCTCTAGTGCTCTCTGATTAGTTGAGGAAATCTTTCCTCAGCCAATCAGAGAGCACTAGAGGTTTTCATTGGGGAGACTTGTCCACATTTAACCTGTAGTGCCAGGGATCGCAAATAGGATTCCCAGGGTTGCTTGAACGAATGCAGCCCTGAGAATCCACTGCGATCCCAGGGCACTAGAAGCTAATTAGCCTTTAGTGCCCCAGGATCACACTGGAACTGCAGATGAAATTTCAATGGAGTTTTTCCATTGACAGTTCATATGCAGTTCAGTTCCCACAGTTCTGTACTTATCAGCCCGGTGACCGTGGGAGCTTTGCGATCACAGCTGATTGGAGGCACGCGAGTGACTTACCAACCTGGTGACCGTGGGAACTGAACTGCAGATGAACTCTCAATGGAAAAACTCCATTGAGAGTTCATGTGCAGTTCCACTGCGATCCCCAGGCACTAGAAGTTAATTAACCTCTAATGCCAGGGATCGCAAACAGGAAGATTTCCAGGACTGCAAGAATGAATGCAGTCCTGAGAATACTCCTGTAATGATTTCCACAATCAAAGAAATTTTGCGAGGTATTCTCGCTCATCCTTAATACTGATGAAGACATTACTGCCCTGGTCATTTGAGTGAATCTTACATATAATAAGCACAGAACAAGCCAAGAATATACTCAGAGTATTACCAGTAATATTTCATGATGATCTGCAGGGTCCTTCTTGCTTAGCTTTAGAGACAATGGGCAATTTGTATTGGTTACTTTGTGACATTACCAACATGCTAAAGTATGTGTGGCCAGCACACAGCATAGTTTTAAGTGGTTAGTCACATTCAACTCGACTTGTTTTACAATATCAAGGATAATTTAGTTGAAACCTTACAACCCAAATGATTAACACCTGTTCCAGACTTGGGACTGGATTATGTGTATAGAACAGGGTGGATTGATAGACTTTCATAACTCCTGGTGTGTTCTTGACCACACAACATCTGCCTTAAACATTCCCTGGTGAATGGGTTGATGGAACTACATGGCCTGTATGACTGTGATTGCTTGGGTATGTTCCTCACACTTATTAGAACTGGAGATTCTTTTTGGGTTGGTGATTTTCATCTTTAGACCAGTATGTTGGGAAGAACACGAATCAATAAAAAAGTTTTATAGTTTCTTTTTACCATTCTTCTCCTTTTAAATAAATAAATCATGAGCTTCAAATTTAGGAATGGTTTGCTAGCACTCCATTGTACATTAGTGCCCTCTAGCTAGCGACACATTGGGAACTTGTTTGCCGTATTTCCAAGATACTCCCAATCACCTGGCAAGAGCTCGACTTTCTCAAACACTCTGCCAAATTGCCTGTAAACTTGTGCTATGTCTAATTAAGAGTCTAAAGACTTTAATTTTCCCCGGAAGAATCTCATTCTTCCCCATTTCCTGACTCCAACTTATTTTCTCATTACTGAACCGAACATAGATTTTCGCTTTTGTTAATACATCCGCTAAAGGTCACATCTACTGATAATTCTGCTCCATAACTTCATTATTTTTGTATTTCTAAAAAATTACATATATTTCTTCGAGGAATAAAGGAAAAAAAATCAAATTAACTACCAGGAAAAATACAACATATTAATCACTTGGGAAGAGTCCACAGTAAGAACTGGCATAGTATATCATTGTTATGTATTTCACTTTGTCAAAGCATCTTAGAAAATCAAAATATGATACAATGCGCAATCCCTCGGAGAATTGGCGGTCGGGCATTGGGAGCTTAATCTAACACAGAAAGGCAATTAAGAAGCCGTTATACAGAACTTGACCTTTGAACGGAGGCAGAAAATCATGAGCTTAATTTAAGCCGGGTTTATACCATGAATAACTACATACTTGCTCACCATTCATTATCTCTTGGACGGTGATGTTCATTAGGAAATAATATTCCAAGTTTACAGAAGAGCCAGGGGAAGAGCCTACAATGTATAAAGGTTTATCATTTCCTTCTTTTAATTATAACTTTTCGCATGTGTTAGCATGTTCAAATTACCATTTAGTGATTTATTCAGCTACCAAATAAATAGAGCTTAGGATATTTTTAGCTCTAGTTTACTAAGTCGTAGAACGTGATTCACAGCCTCCTGAAATACATAATGCCTTAATCAACTGTAATGGATGGCCTACTGAGTATATCAATATTCTGCCGTAATAAAAGCCAAACAAGCTGAATGTGTATTACACATCTACAAACGCTGTACATATTATGTCAGATGTCCCTTTGTCACTATTACAAAGTCAATTCAACCTTTCATATGGTCATTGAATAATACTTTTAGCGTAGTTTTTTTTTTTAATTTGTTATTACTCTTTCTGACATATTTACCTATCAAAAATTGTCTATATTAGAACTATCATCTCAAACTGAACACTAGACAGAGAAGAGTGAAACTTAGAGCCATTAATTCTCTGAAATCTTTGCAAAATTAAGGTTTATGCACAATGCATTGGATGCAATATAGAAAGTGAAATACAGGTGTTTTGGTGGTTTAGAAGAGAGCAATGCGTCATGAGTTTCCATTGGGTTCTGGGAGTTACATAGGAATCTTTTAAATAGCCAGGATTGGTCCTTGTGCTACAAAAATACCCCTCAAATACCCCTAATGAGAAAGGTTATTGAAATTATTTTATGCTTTTTTCACAGAAAGAAAAGAGAAAAAGTATGTTATAAAAAAGTAAACAAAGTCAACAAAAACAGTCAAAAAACAAAAATACTAATAAAAAGACAAGTAAATTAAAATAAAAATAACTAAAAGGAACCCAAAAACTCAAAAAAAAAAAAAAACACATCAGAGGGAAGACTTCTTCTAGCATGAGTGGTCAGCCAAAAGAATATAATTAGCCAATGAAAAAAAAGACCACTATTACTTATCTTGATAACTAGTGGGAAGATATCTCCTTACATTGGTGATCAGTGGAAAAAATTACCACCAATTCAGGATGTAGTCAAGAAGTTATCTGCCCTTAAAATCCTCTTCTGCTGTGCACAGCCTCTGGGTATATGCTGGGGATGCCGATAAAATACATGTGGCTGCACGGCTAAGGGGGAGCAGGAGATGCTGCTATTTGTTGAGCTCCTTGCTGCTGCTGCAAGGGTCATTGCTGGACAGAATAAACAGGGTGTGATAATGTGATAAGCAAGGGATCACTGGAACGATAAGCATCTCTTAACAGACACAAAACAAAAGTGATTTAAAAGTTCTCAGGATTTCATAGTATACAAAATTTTTTTGAAGTTATTGAGTCTGAACTAAAAGCTGGAGTAACTATTTCAATATTTTGTACTTTCACTTTTGAATTCTGATTAGCAGTGAATACCAAACAGGAGCCATATAATGCAATAACAGAAACGACAAAACTCATGACAAGTGCTTTTCAAATATTTCCTATAAAAGTCATAACGTGGATTGCCGTTCTCACCCGTGAAATGTTGTGAACAAATTTCTTATGTATGAATATGGCTTTCAAAAAAAGTTCACTTTTAAAGGGTCTTTATGCAAGCTTTCTGCTATTTCGATCCAATCAATTAAAAAATTTCCAAGTAAAAGTATCAGCAGTTGTGCTTTTAATCATTAGCCACTTTTTCTGGGTTAGATAATGACTTGAAAAACTACTTTATGGATATTTGAAAAGAACCCGGGAGTTGAAAGGGTCATAGAAGTTAATGGACTACAGTTTGGCCAAGTTGTCCACCAAAGAAGTAAATAGGTGGCCACTGGGCCAAAATGGGCATAAACTTTTGTAGGGTCTCCTACCAACTACTGATACTGGTGCATTTTGTTCCTTCTACTTTCAATGCTTTGATTTTTACTATTGTCATTTAAAAATCTTTAAACTACAACCAATGTTTGGTACAGTGCAGCTTGCCTACTTTCCCCCAAACGAGCCATGCCCATGTGTAACGTATGTGTAACAATGACCCTTTTTCTCAAATTTTAAACTTGGAAGGTATGTCATTATGCCAAGTAAAGAGCAGTTACTTTGATTACCCATTATTGATTATTGCAGACTGGTTCCCATTAAATTACTATTATTAAACAGGACTTATATAGCGCCAACATAATATGCGGCACTGTACATTAAATAGGGGTTGCTAATGACAGACAGATACAGACAGTGACACAGGAGGAGAGGAGGACCCTGCCCCGAAGAGCTTACAATCTAGGAGGTGGGGGAAGTAGCATACAATTGGAGTGGAAATATGGAGTGATGGGAAGTAGTGAGGGTTTCAAAAGACAGAAGAAGATAAGTAAATAAATAAGTAAATGTATATACTAGTATTTATACAAATTTTTACCATGGAGGGCTTTAAAGTTACCTGTAGGTCTTTAGGAAAACCCTTTTTATAAATACTATATCCACAGCTCATTAGCATGGTGATCAGTGAGAAGATTGCCTCTTACATTGCTGGTCATTGGTAAGAGCGTCACCCTTACAGAAAGCGAGACAGATAATTGGTGTAAGTGCCATCTGACCTGAGAGCTACAAATTGCTCATTGTTCATGGAACCCCTAGCATCTTTTGGAGGATCTTTTGGTTAACAAACTCTGGATTAGCCCAGTGATAGGAGGAAAATGACATTTTGGCAGCCATGTTTTACATTGTCCAGTGACATGTAGATATTAATCATGACCAGGGGACTTAAACTAAACTACCTGACCAGTGCAAGATTGGGTGATGTAGGCAGAAGGCGTAAGAAGAGTGTTAATAAACGAATCTTAGGCCGGTGACACTGCTGTGCACCACCGCAATATCCCACACCGTGTATTTGGTCCAGCATTGTCACTAGCAGAAGCAAGGAGAATAAAGAAATAGCAACAGCCCCTGCTTCCCTTTAGCTGTGCATCCTGATGTATTTTATCAGCATCCCCAGCACACTCTGAGGCTGTGCATAGTTGAAAGGGATTTTGGAGGCAGATTGGCTCCTGATTCTACCCTGCACTGCCATTGGCTGCTGGGACTTTATAGCCTCCTTGCTCCCAGTTACCAGTGCCTGTTGTAGCATTAAGCTAGGCTGACTTGCTGCTGGTGTTTATTCATCTGATTTACTGTTGCTGACTTTGCCTTTTTTCTGAGCTTGTGAGTTTATGCTGCCAGGACTGACCTTTTGCCTGTGACCCAGACTCTGCTTGTGTCGGACCCTTGTGTACCTCCTCTGGTGGACAGATTACCTGTGTATGATCTCTTGCTCTGTATTCTGGACTTGCCACTGTTGGAATCTTGGTACTGCTTTATCTGCAGGCTCCTGGTCCTCTGACAGCTCTTCCCCAGACCATCTCTTTGTATTCTTAGTCCTTGGGGCAACCGTGTGCTGGGAAAAGCAACCAGTCTCCTGAGGCTGAGCGGGGCCTTGCTACGGACGAAGAGTGCGTTGCTAGATTTGGGGACTGGTGTCTGGCGAGTACTGTTGCTGCACCAGGACCTTTGCCCTTTAAGAGGGTGGTGGTGCCCAGTGCTTCCACTGTGCTGCTGGGATGAAGGATGAAGGATCTGAGAAAGTAAAGGTAATTTAGTTTTTTTTAATTTACTTCCTCTTTAGGTTAAAAAAAATACCATTGTAACAGAATACATTGTCATCATTTAACCTCCTTCAGATAATTTACCAATGCTTTTTGGTTTTATCGCACCTCCAGTGTTTCCTTCAAAGCTCTTGTTACGGTTCACTTGCTCAAGCACCTCTCTCCCCCAGGACGGGTTACAAGCTTTATAAAGCAACAGAGCTCAGATCCGCTCTCTGATCGTCTCGTCAGAACAAAAAACAATGCAGCAAAACAATAGCAGCCTTGCTGCACGCTGGGAATATTATAATTATTTCTACAAAGTCAATGTCAAATCTTTCTCTTGTAGCAATGACAGCACCAAATAAATATAGAGTTGGCACTGATTTTTATGTGCACATTCAATTGGGACGCCGGCTCATGGACGTGGAACAATGCGAAGTAAAGGTGAAGAACATAATAAATGCCCGAATTTAATAACCGGCAAAAGGTGCCCACGTGGAATAAAATATATAAAAAAACTTTCAAGCGTATGTTGCAGCATAATATAGGAGTAATTTAAAGATAGGATAGAAGTTAATTATATGCTAATAAAATAGCATTCAAGTGTATGTAAGGTCGAAAAATATAGTATAATATTTAAAGTTTAGTTTAGTATTTAAATGTTGTATATACAAAAACAAATATGTTCTGATCTGATTTGCCAGAAGGCCACTGACTTCTTAACTTCCTGTTTGAGCTGACAACACAGCAACTTTTTGGCTCACCAGTTCACATAAAGGAGATTGTGTGATTGGAGAGAGTGCAGAGAAGGGCAACTAAACTAATAAAAGGAATAGAGAAGCTCAGCTATGAGGAGAGATTACCTGAACTGAATCTATTCTTCCTTGAGAAGAGACGTATTAGGGGGGATATATAAATGGTCTATATAGATAGCTCTCTTCCTAATTATTAAATTTAAGATCATTACAAAGGACAAAGGGGCATTCGTTGAGTCTTCAATGAAGGGATTCTTCACTGTAAGGTCTGTGAAAATGTGCAATCGGCTCCCTCAGGAAGTAGTTTTGGCACATTCTACAGATTGCTTTAGGAAAAAGCTGGATGATTTCTAGAAGCACAGAATATAACTTGGGATTAAAGTTTTAAAGTAAAGACAAAAGAGACTGTTGATCCAGGGAACATCCGATTGTATTACCGGATCAGGAAGGAATTTTTTTCCCCTTTTGGAGCAAATTGAAACTGGGTTTTTTTGCCTTCCTCTGGATCAAAAATGTCTATAGGGGTTTATCTTGGATCTTGAGTATAGGCTTTTATCTGGGTTACATCTGGGATCCACTATGCCTATAAGGGTTTATCTTCTGTAGTGGATGTACTTTTATATTTTTTCAACCTATGTAAGTCCCATGGAAAGCGGTTAAACCTGCTTTGAGGACAACAGAACGCTGTCACCAATCCATCAGCCAACTCCTTCTCCTTCTCTAACCACATGTATGCTTGACTTCTTTTCCAGGAAATCTTTGCTGCAGATTGACTCCTGAGAACTTTAGGTCTTTACATGTGAAGCCAGAAGATACACATGACAACTCTTACAATAAAGGGATTCCTGGTTCTAAATATCCATTGATGGGAGACACCTCTGTCAAAGGACCTGGATGGCAGATTTTGATAAAACTTTATTTACAAAGTGAGGATGAATTAAAGACATGGGGGTTTTGTTTGCAGAGGGTGGGGGTGGCATACTTTTTGCATGGAGATAAGCCTTAACTGCTTTAGTATGGGAAGATTTTTGAGACAGTATAATTTCCCCATTGTATCTAAGACTAGAAATATTTGCCTTTCCATACACTTATTAAAATTATTAAAATCCATAAACCATATCACATTATTTTATTAGGTTTTCCAGAAATTCTGTAACAGGTTAAACTTTGCCTACTGTCACAGACTGAACAGAAGGCTGCAATGAACCAGGAAAAGCCGTATTAACATTGGCCCATCCAGTCCTGGCCTATGACAGACAGCATTTTGAGGTGTACACGGCTTAAGCTGCTAAACCTCCACCCGCTCCTGGAATTACAACTCTTACCGCGTATAACATCTTTGTGAAGATTACCGAAAAGGTCTTTGGCATCTCAGAGCTTGCAAAGTTAACTTTGCTTTCATTTCGGTACATCTTCCCTCTGATGTTGCAAATTAAAGAGACACCTTTTAGTTAAATGCTTGTCAGGAAGCTGGTAATTCTCCCCATTTGAAGACATTGGTCCATGAAATCTTCTGTAAACCTATCGAGTGCTGTAGTGGATCATGTTAAGCTCGTTCGTTCTTTTGATGTCGCCTTGGCAGACTTAATTATTGCAATGCTATCTAAACCTTGTCCGGGTAATTCCTATTGATTACAGTGTTGTCTCCCGCTGTGAGCAAAGCAGGCCTGCTGCAAATGTCTTTGGTGCTTAATCTTTGCCAACACTCCAAAAATGTCTCCAGATTGGTCTCAGCATGTCAGGTGGATGCAAAATGAAGCTTTCCAAAAGTGGAAACCATAGATGCCAAGAATCAGTTGGCACATTTATACGCTAATACAACCTAACGGGCAAGCTGTGGGACAGTTGGCACTTTTAGGGATTGCCAAATTTGACATTATTCTTAAATAAAACTACATTACACCCACACCTAAATTATTTTTGCTTTTTATTTCATTTATAATTTACCCTATTTTGTGTTTTATTTTATCATTGTAGCTCTTTAAATTATTTAAATTCTGATTTACAAATTTCTAGCACAAGATTCAGTCAAATTTTTATTTATTTATTTTAAAAAATGAAAAATGAAAAGGTTCAATTATTTAAGGGAATAATAGCAATACTTCTTGGTCTGTGGACAGTACCTTAACTTCTTGACATAAGGATCCTTACCCTGGTATGTTAGCTGTGTACATTCAGAAAATTGTCTTTGATTTTATGTAGGTTTTGCTGGGTATGCAGATTTCTTATTAAAAAGAGAAACAATATTAAATGAAATCTCTATTCCACATGGAACAGGGCTGGTTTTTGGGGAAGGGGGGCAAACTGGGCAACTGCCCAAGTCCCCGGCCTTCTCCAGTGCCTTAATTGACATATTTGCTGAGGGCACATAGAGCTGAAATGTTGTGCATTTGGAACTCCTATTTCATATTTGGCCAGTTCATTGATTTAACAACTGTCCCTGATATTGGCACACTCTGGTGGTCCCTAGAAAAGTATGAGAATAAAGTAGAAAAAAACTTAAGCACACACTGTACATAAGGTCCAGAAAAAAAAATCTTTATTTTGATTAAACACAAAGAAATCCAATGTTTCTCAGCTGACCTTTGGTTTCCGATTACAGACTAACCCATCTATACTGGGCAGTATGGTGGCCCAGTGGTTAACACTCCCATCATTGCAGCACTAGGTCCAAAATCAAGGTTCAAATCTTGGCCAGGACACTATTTGCATAAAGTTTTTGTGGGTTTCCTCTGGGTACTCCAGTTTCCTTCCACAATCCAAAAACATGCAGTTAGGATACCTGGCTTCCCACTCAAAAAAAAAATTGACCTAAGGCCATGTAAATGACCCTGTGAGCCCCTTTGAGGGACACTTAGAGACATGATTATAGACTTTGTAAACTCTTGCATAATATGTCTGTGCTATTGAAATGCTGTGTAATAATATTAATACTAATATCCATTCTATGCTGTATGGTCCACTTTATTTTTCTTCTGCATTTCAATCTCACAGCCCTGAAGAGAGAGAGAGATTTGCTTGTACCCTGAAATGTCCTTATTTTGTTTCAAATCTATTCTGTAATTATTTGGGCTGAGTTGCTGTCCAATCTGATTACCTAGGTTTAGATGAAATATTTTTACATTTGTAAACGCTCCCCATCCTAATCAATAACCCGGTAAAAACCATCTTTGTACCCCTTTGTAAAACTTTTTTGGTTTTGGATAGATAGTGGAAGTGTTAAATCCCAACTCAACTATAAGGTTTAGTCTTGCATTCAGAACAGGGGCTCCCATGCAGCCCCTGGCAGCCAACAACCTGCCAGATGCCCAGTCGCCAGCATTTGCACATTTTACAGCAGCTGTTGGTAGTGAACTGCTTACTCCCACCCCTATTCTTTGTGTATTTACCCCAGGAAGTTCCAAAAAGTAAGGGTTCCAGGGAGTTACTTGGTAAAACTATCACAACCCTTTCACCAATCTAAACATTGTCTAAATCAGCTAATCCAATTGCATCAAAAAGTCTCATACTTTAATTTTGATAATCTTTGAGGAGGTGATTCCTACTTTCTAAGTATTCCATACCTAGTAAAAGCACTTGGAAATAGGAAAGGGTAGGAATATGACGGCCCGGTATTAATTGAAGGGGCAAACACAATGGAGCTATCGTTTTCCTAAAGATAATGGGCATTTTCTGCAGATCCAATAGAGAGCCCCGGCATAAATGGTCCCCATGGGGTTTACATCTTCATTACAGATGTATTCATAAATTATTCCAGTTAGCCAGACACACACACACACATAAAATAAAATAAAACTTTTCTCCCGTAACTCTGAAGGAACATTAATATATGACTGATGTTCGAGAAGGAGGAAGGTGCCCATTTATTTCTGCGAAAGCAATATGGAGAAGGTAATATGCATCTTCAATAACCTAAATGTGATACATAGCTTCAATTATGCTGTGAGTCTCGGCTTATAATTCTAACTTTTTTTACCCAGACATTGTTACATAAATTCTTGCCTTTCTGCTAGAACCTTCCTTAAAGGAAATATAAATCTCAAGTACAATATTCATCTGCGTGAAAGATCACTGCATAACATTTGAAGAGCAACAGAGGATGAAACTTTGCTGGTTTCTATTCGGCCACAGAGGCTCAGGAATGAACTTTGCATGGAATATTTTCATGTAAAAGATAAGTGTGCAGATGGTATACATATATAAGAGCTTTTTAATTACCAAGGAACTTGTGCTTCCAGATTTAATCAGTTTGACTTGCCAGTTGCTTCTATTCCCTGCCCCGTGATTGGACAGTGCAAATACACCAATGCCAGGGATCCTCTGGATCATCAGTCCAGGTCATTCTGCTCTCTACTTTTATTGCTCCTTGCATTGACTTCTGATCGGCTTTTCTCCTTATCTCCAAGCTGTACAAATTGTACAAGAGACTGCAAGACCTTTTTACCAAGTCCAATTCAGGTACATTCACCACTGGCATTGGTGATTACTGAAATAATTTGCACTTTTTATACTTGCCTAATGGTTTTAAAGCAGATTGAAAATTACTAAGTGAGTAACAATAAAGATACTCTGTTGTCACATTATTCATTTATAGGGATGAGCAAGATTTGTAAATTCGATTAGTGGCGAATCGGGCCTTTCTCGCTAACCGAACATGTAAGCAAGAAGGGCCTTGTGAATTCGGCCATCAAATTCAAATATTTAGGGACCTGCCAGAGCAATCAAGGGAGCTGACAGCTCTGCTCCTCTGATTGCTCTTGCAGCCCTACTAGAACTAGTATGTGTTCTTGGATAGAGATTCTCTATCCAAGAACACAGGAGTCCCGCAGCTGTGCTCATGAATGAATGCAGCCGTGGGAATCATCCTGTGAGCTGTCATCAGGGTTTACCTTTACTGAGCCAATTAGAGAGCACTGGAGGTGATGAATAGGGAGCCTTGTTCTCATTTACCTCTAGTGCCCGAGGATTGCATGAATGAATGCAGCCTGTGGGAATCATCCTGTAATTTCTTCGAACTTCCAATGGTTCTGCGAAATCAGTTTGCTGAAATTTTCATGAGGCCTTCTCGCTCATCCCTATTAATTTATTTATTATAACAAATATCTTTCCATATGTTTCTACAGTATGTACATTAAAACACTGGGCCTGATTTATTAAAGCTCACCAAGACTGGAGAAGATAGACTATCATGAAGGTGGGGACCTAGGTGATCCAGCAAACCTGGAATTGATCTGGTCCAGGATTGAAGACATTTGCAACTAATAGGAAATGGTTGTAGGAAATATATTCCAGGTTTTCTGTATCACTTAGGTTCCTCCATGATAGTCTATCCTTTCCAGTCTTGTAGAGCTTTAATAAATCAGGCCTATTGTAAGCAAGTTGAATACTTGTAAAAGCCTTTTTGTGTGGACATTCAAAATCATTGAGCCTCAGGCTGGGTACCGCCATCTTGGATATGATCAGCTGTCCCAGCAGTGTCAGAACTTTGTGTTAGACTCTGTGGTGTAATAACGTTTCCTGGAAGTAGACGCTTCCACACAAGGAAACAGCTATGAGAAGCAAGAAAGAAGGGGGTTGTGTTAGGGAACTGACGATTTCATTACCAAATCTTTCTCCAGATTTTTCCAGGGTTTCCTTACACTGTGTGTAATTGACATTGTGTTTGAGAATGCTTCATAGTTCTGGGGCCAAAGCCTTGTGGACGGTCTACCTGCATGACACTGATGACCTTTAAGGTTGTTTAGAAGGTTTCTAGCCACAACAATAAGATGAAATTCTTTCTATGAATGCAAGGAACATACAGTAATTTGACTTTATTAGGGGCTTCCTAAGGCCTGAACACAATTTCAAGGGTTCCTCAGGTTTAAAAAGGTTAAGAA
Organism: Pyxicephalus adspersus; assembly: GCF_032062135.1. Lineage (NCBI taxonomy): Eukaryota > Metazoa > Chordata > Amphibia > Anura > Pyxicephalidae > Pyxicephalus > Pyxicephalus adspersus. The sequence continues at coordinate 6,662,105 of NC_092871.1, read as the reverse complement.
AAGAAAGCCGCTATAGATGCTGCAGGAAAATTAATATTTTAGTTTTAAAAAATACAATATGGGGAAATGTTTCTGAAACTCCCTTTATTATTAATATTATTTTAATTTTCCATATTATGGCATAATGAAAAATCGTGGAGCATACTTCCAATGACAAAATTTGGGAGATGACTTTTTCTTGGCTATCATAGTTTCCATCTTGCTTTCATATATTTTAGTCATTGACCTAGAAAAAATATGTAGATGAGTCTCTGACAATCTTCATCCCTATTTCAGGTCCCACACATGAACAATGAGATTGGTACTTTTTTTTTACAGGAGAAAGCATCACCCAATTTCGAACCTATGAGGTGTGAGATTGGGTGACGTAAGCAAAAGCAGGAAGAACATGGTGGTACCTGCTGGTTCCTCTGATAGAATCCATGATAGCACGGTACCGGGGACCTGGCAGGCCTGGCAGGGCCCTTGGTGGGCCTAAACTCATTGGACCTGATTTAATAAAGCAAAACTTAACCCCAATATGCTCACCTGGTCCCCTTCCATCAAGGGTGCTGCCAATACCTTTTCTTTCCTCGCTTCCTAAATGAGATCATTGTTAACTTGATTGACCAGGCTGCAATGACGAAACTGCGTGGGATTTAATTCAGTCCCATCAAGCGCATGGAAAACCTGGAGTGCCGGGTTATTGACAGTTTCACAGAGCGATCAAGTTGGTAAGTATGCATATTGCAGAAGGAATATCACTTGTCCCTTTCACCAATAACCATCTGCCTGATTCTAATCTTTTAAAGCTCTCCAGGACCAAGAAAGAAAGACTATCACAGGAGATCCTGAGTGATCTAGCAAACCTAGAATGGATTTCTTAAAAATAATTTCTTATTAGCTGGCAAATATTTTCAGTCCTAGACCAGATCTATTTTAGTTTGACTGGATCACCCAGATTCTCCCACATCCCACATCTCCATCTCCGTCTCCATTCTTCGAGAACCATAATGAATTAAATGGTAAATACAGAGCCTTTTGTGGAACTGCCTATGAGAAAATAACAACTTCCATCCCGCTTCAATATTTATTTTACCAAAGAGAACAAGGATAATCCACAGATCAGGCATACTCAGACTAATGTTGCCCCTTCAGTGACTCCCTTGTTTATGTGGGTATATTAAAGCATTAAGTCATGGCAGAAATATGAAGAACATCCAATTAAGTAGCATTTTCTTCCTCGATCGGCACCTCCTATGTATCTCTTAGGAAATGTTTTCTGTTTTATTTTTTATTCTTGTTTTAAGATTTGGCCCAAACATGCACTTTACGCCTTTCTGTAGAGCCAGAAACCATTCGAACTCACAGCAACAAAAAAATAATAATAATAAAAAGTAATTATCTAGTAATTAAACCTTGCAGTACACAAAAGTACTTCTCTCTTTTTTTTTCTTCCCACAATTAAACATTGCCTAGTTAACAGGCAATAATTCAAGGCAAGAAACCTTGTTATTGTGTATTGCGGAGAAAGGTTAACACGGAACATACATCATCCAAATGAATAACTACAGAGTGAAATAATTATATAGTATAGCCACAGAGCCCTAATTTACTGCCGTACGACAAAGGCAACGAGATTATGAATATTACTTTGGTAATGTTGATCATATTACAGGGAATACAATAGATTATCAAGTAAATTTAATAATTACACACACACACAAAATTAGTATATCTGTATTGCAATATTGGATCTTCTCCCCGTGGGCTCTTTTCTTACAAGAACCACAAATATATTCATAAAAGATGGTGTAATTTCGGTGTCCTTGGATTCACTTAGTAGTAAGTAATCAGATCTGCAAAAGCAATAAAAAATTAAAGGAAACTGTGATTTTCTGATGCAAGGCTTATCAACCAAGTCTAAAAGTAGAAATAAACCTTAAAAATTGTGACCAGGCTTTAATAAAGATGGGACAGGGATGTCCCTTTTTCAATTAAAATACCTACCTGCTTAATTGATTCTTTTCTTTGCACTCATCTGTCCTTACTCTTAGGAGCCGCCATCTTCATCTGGACTTCTTCAAGGTTCCAGATCTTTAGCCATCTTGATTGACCAGGGCAGAAGGATTCACATAGGTGGGAATTAATTATTTCTGGCAGACCCGGGGATGGTGTATCTTCATTTGGGCATGCTTAACTGAACAGGTGGGTAAGTGTTCTTTATTGCACAACATAGCCTGTCCCTTTTGCAAAAAAGTCCTACCTGTTCAGAATGATTAATTGTGGATTTATAGTTCTGCTTTAATAAAGCCCGATTTCAGTTTAAATGGATGCCTGAAATAAGGATCCCTTATCATCTTTGAAAAAATTAAAAAAAAAACTCCAGATGGTAAATTAATCTGATTTCCAGCCAGTGCCTGTCCACTTCTGTACTGAAACCATATTAGCTCACACCTGGTCTAGTGTATCACCTTTGCCACAAAAAAACAAACAATGGGACTTTCATGAGATCAAACAGTGCCGTGCTAACAAAATATATAAAATGTAAATCATAAAAACTAGTCTATTCATTACAATAAAAAAAGAAAACTCAATAAAAAACATTCAGATTCCATGTTCAAATACACAATTCACATTCAATCTCTTGTATTGATATTTTATTTACAAATTTCCACTTTTGTACTGAATAATGCCCAACATCATTGAATGTACGTCCTGTGGCCCCAGGGTGTCAATAAACAATAGAAATTAGAGCAGATAGGATGAGAAAGTGAAAGAAGGGAAAAGGAAAAAGAAAGTGAAAGAAAGGAGCGATGATGAGAGAGAGCAGATGAGTACACGAAAAAAGAGTGGGAAAAGAGAGAGATGGGATGAATAAGTGAAGGAAGGGAAAGTGAGAATGAAAACGAGAACATGAAAGAGGAGAAACAGTGAAACCAACACCAGAGAAGGAACAAGAAGAGGGAGCTGTAACCAATCAGCCTGAAAACTTCAGGAATCCATAGTATCCAAACAATCCGAGAGTGTCATTGGGGTGGGTGAGCTGAATTTCCACTTTTGGGATAGATGAGTTGATTTCCCTTTTTAAGCACAGGTGCTACTTGCACTTCCCATTAGGATGTCATCCATTAAAAGGAACAATTACAAATCTGTAAGACAGAATAACCCAAGAATGGAACAATGAGCACATCATAATGTGCAAACCACTAGAAAATAATTTTCAGGTAATTGCTACAATCATTATTCAAAAATGTACTGAAAGTATAATTTATCCAAAGTAATATGAGATATGTTATCTTGTTTGTGATTTATGCAAAATATTTTTATCACATCTACTAATCTACTTTTGTAATATACTGAGGACTGCAACAAAAACAAAAAAACTTTCAGCTTTGTCTAATCATTCTGCAGAGTTTATTTGTCATTTGTCGGTGTTAATAAACATTTGTTGAGCGTTGTCAAAATATTTGAAGTGGTTGTAATCGTGTAATTAGCCTCCTAGAACATAACAGCAAATCCATTCCGATCAGAGGTAATAAAATAATATTTCACTGCCACCGAGCCTAATATTTGTGGCTTTTGGCAAACAGACTCACTACATTTAAACATGTTCTAATTACTTTCCGTATTGATTGAAAAGATAATTTCTGTAATTAAGATCTGATAGAATTTTTCCTCCAACGTGTTTTGTTTCCTGGGTGGAGAATGACAGCTGCACTTCTCTCCATTCTAAACTATTTTAATTGTTACAATAAAATATTCAGATGAACTGTAAAAGGAAACGCGGTGTTTGGTAAAATAGATAAAACATTTATAATTACTTTACTGATAATTAAAAAGAAAATAATACCTTTCAATTTAGGTATGATATAACAAATTTCAAAGAATGAAACTTATGACAGCGGAATGGTGTACAGAACACTCACGGGAAATTTATGATCTGCTTTTGAGATTGGCTTATTGGATTTCAAAGGCTTGTATTTAAACCTCTGGCATCCCCTGAATTGTTCTCGAGTTTGTAGTCCTTCATCCTTGGTGACCAGTGGTGGATGTAGCCAACGGAGGGCCCCTGTGCAGGAGTAATTTGAGGCTTCTTCTCTGAACTTTCATGGGGGAATTGTGGGAATCCCTAATAATTCAGGGCCCTCATGCAACATTACACTTTGCACCCCTATGTCTGCCCCTATAGGTGACTTACTAGCCAAGGGTATTTCTGTTCACAATACGTGGTCTAATTCTAGTTTTAATTATTAGTATTTAATTGCTGCTCACTAGTTCCTCCTCCCCTCTCCATAGAACAGAACAGTGCTGTATGTTAAGAGCTCGTTCCTTCATCTTTCTTTTTGTTGTTGGAAAGGATTATCTCCAATGACAAAAATCCAAGGTGTATGCAGCCTTAGCATGGTAGTTGTGTGGATATAGAAGACACAAGTTGTTTTGGTAGGCCCTATCATTACTTAGTTGGTATGTGGGGCCAACTTTTTCCAATATAACAGGTGAAATTATGAAAACATGATTCAGGATGTCCATAGTGTTAGATGGAAGTCTCACTTTCTAATACTACCCTGAAAATGTAGATTTCCAACCTGGAAACCAGTAATCAGTAATCCTTTCTTTCATTTGTTTAACTTGTACAAAACCAAACAACAAAGACTATTTGTAATTCCGATCAGACATTTAATCTGCGGAATGCTCCCGGTACTTGGCCGTGTGTCATCCTACAAGTTGACAAAGACGAGGTGAAAATTTCAATCTAAGAGGACAATTTGAACATGTATTTTAAATGGACCATATGGTTCTCGGAATACAGCTGTGCCTTCAGAATTTCACTGCTGCTGATCATAAATTGCTCCTAATTTATAGAGCTCTTGACTGAATTATTTATCATCCAACCATGGGACATTTTATGTAAATATTTTTTAGAAGTATTATAGCGTGCATTGTGCTTCCTGCTAATCAAAATGTCAAACGTTACCTTGTAAAAAATGGCACTAATTATGTGCAATGATAAGGCTGTCATAACTAACAACTGCAAAAAAAAAAAAAGTCCAGGAGTTTTACAAACTTTGAAATAAACACAAGATTATATATCAGCTTTAACACATTAAAATCATTTCAAATTATTATTTTATGTTATTTTATGACTTTTTAAATCATTTAGTTTTTAAATGCCAGAGATGGGGCATGCGCAGAAAGGGCTTTTCCTGCATGCGCAGTGAGATTGGCACTTTCTTCCCCATTTACAGCAGGCTATGGCACCTGATCTTGCACCAAAGCAGTCTGAGATCGGGTGATATAGCCAGAAGAAGACGGATGAAGATGGCGGCACCTGATAAAGAAGGACTACATGATAGTGCAGGACCAAATCGAAGACAAGTATGGAGGGATTAGGGGATCTGCAGAAGTAAAGGCAAGTGTTTTTTTTTCATTCTGCTTTAAAGATAAATGTGTTTTTGGTAATAAAAATAGAAACAATTGATTATTAATTAATCAAAATGTAAAAATATTTAAAAATGTCATGGACTGTGGTTGCTTTTCTTCAGCTGTAATTGGGGCTTAAGTCATGGTGGAGAGAAATTATGAACAGTTCCATACACCGGTCTCTTTTGGTCTAAAACCTTAAGGCCTCGGCCTAGAAAGCTGAAGATGAAGAAGAATTTTCCCTTACAACACAACAATGACCCTAAGCATACATCCAACTCAACAAAATAATGGCTTCACCAGAAGAAATAAGGTTTTGGAATGACCAAGACCTAAATCCAATAGAAAATCTGTGGGTGACCTGACATGGGCTGTACACAAGACATGCCCTTTCAATCTGAAAGATTTGAAGGAGTGGGCAAATATTACCAAGCCAAGATGTGCCAAGTTATTAGACTCCGACCCAAGAAGACTAAATGCTTGAATCAAATCAAAAGGTGCTTCAACAAAGTATTGGTGTGCACACTTATGCAACCAGCTTATTGTACTTTTTTGTTATTTTTCTATATTTTTCCCAAACAGATTTGTTTGATTTTCAATCGAATTGTACAGATTATAGGTCACATTAAATGTGGGAAAAGTTTGGAACCAAATCACCAAACATCTGGCTTTTTAACAGGAATGTACACTTTATATACCCACTGTAAATATATATATATATATATATTTTTCTTTTTTTTTTCAGACCAATACAGAAAATGGCTATATATTGTATTAATGAAGAAAAAAAAAATGTCTGATAAATAAATAGAACCAAGGATACAAAATGGTTGGAGGGCCATCAGACCTACTTTTTCCAAGTTTCTACCTATTATAGACAGTCTAAAACTTTATTGTCTCCACAGTCTCCAAATTGCTTTAGGCATCTCTTCAAAAAAATAAAAAAAAACTCAGATTCCGAGCATGCTATAAAATAGATTGTCTCGTAAATGTTGACACTTTAAACTTTGCCATAGTTTTGCATGAAAACAGCTATATTTTGGCTGTAATGTGTAAGTGTTTCACACTAAGCAAAACATCTGAGTGCAATAAAACATGGTAGCAATTCCCGTTCTGAAAGCAAAAATTGAAGAGTGGCACAAAAATGCAGCTGAGTGAGTAACCGCTCCTAATTTTTGTAAGACTGTAAATCTTCCCGGGGCTAAATTACTGACTCCAGTCCTGTAGACAAGACATATAGGCCTTAATAGGGCCTCGGTGTGTTGATCATATATTCATCTTGTGTTCCCTTTAAATGGTAACTGGACAATCGGGGCCCATATTTCAGGAACAAACTGCTGGCCGAAATAATGTTGCGGGTACAAATGTATCACATTTCACAGAATTTACAAACTATTTTCATGGCTTAGGTATAAGAAATACATAAGGGAAACATATAAAAATAAAAAATGGCAATTGTAATTCCGGCTTCACATTATAGAAACTCCTATGTCTCGGCTTCATGGAGAGACCTTAAAGCTAAACTCCGGGCAAACAGCTAAATACACAAATACAATACATTTATGGGAAATGTTTTACCTGCCACATGCTTTCTATTTCTTTTTTTTCTCTTATATAATTCTGAATTTCTGAACCAGAGGCCCCGTTGTAGTCAACAGAAGCACAGGTGCCAAAAATAGTTCATTATGACCAATACAGGTTTTGTAAAAAAAATTGAGCAAAATTCCTTTTTAAAGCATGGCCCATCTATATGGGGTCCATTCCTTCCAAATTCTATACATGATATTAAGATAGAAGAGTGATAGAATCATGCAGCTTGCCACTTTATAAATATATCAGCACTAGTAAAATGCTATTTAATAGTAAGATTAATGAACTTGCAATCTCTGATAAAAGTGAGGACCATGTAAGCTGAAACTTTTATAAATGGGGTGAATGCAGCTGTGCTAATATTTTTGCAGACACAGCACCGCTTTTATGGCCATCAGCATAAATACCAGCTTTGTAAATGTACCTTTTAGTGTTCAGAGATCAACGTACCAAAGCAGTGGTAAAAACCATAGCAAATAGCAGCTGACGCTGCAATACTGACCTTCTAAACTGAAGCTGGTCCCTGCAATGTCTCTTGTTTCCACAGGATGTCCTCAGCCTTCCAGCCTGAATGATGCCCAGTTTCACATAGAAGACTAATTAAAGACTGGGAGTGCAGGTAGCCATAGGAGAGATTTTCTAAAAAAAAAAACATAGGTTGTCCACTTACAATGGTGATTTATTACCTTAAATGGAATAATTTACTTAGCTTATAGTGAATGTGTTTATTTTGAAAAAATATCCAAATCTCTACACAATTTTTCCTTGCGCATGATTGGATTGTTGAAGCCAGCAAAGTTTTATCTCATTTACTATTCTACCATGTATACTTGAGTATAAACCAAGGTCACATCAATAGGTGGCGATATGTCCTCACATAAAGTTTTGCCATCACAGCCATGTTTGTTACACACATACAAAAAACACAGCACCATCTACTGGTGGCCAATAATAAAAATCATTTAGGAGCAAGTGACCCATCATAACTAATTGAAAGGTAAACAATACTTGACTTGTATAAAGGTAGGAATATATACAGACTGGGCCCATGGGATTTTATTTTTACCTCTTTGAATTATTAGTTTTAAAAATATCAAATCATGTGTAGGTTTATTCACATTTCTATTTTTAGCATTTCTGTTTATTACTGTTTTGAATGTTAGCAATGATGGCTGCCTTTGTGTCCTATGTTTATACTCGTGCCAAAGCATTTCCTGTATTTTCAGGTAAAAATAAAAAATTTGGACTGGTTTATGTAATGCGCCTGGGCACACAAACCACAACCAACTCCAGATATCCTTCAATCACGCTTTATTCAGTGTCATAAAGCACAGCAAGGGGTAAGTCCAAACAAGCAAAGTACAAGAGGGTAAGGCAAAGACAGGTCAAGAACAATCGAGGTCAGGGCTGGCAGCAGGCAGAATGGTCAGAGTTCAAGCAGAGTCAAGTTCAGACCAGGTCACTATGGAGATGACAAAAGCAGGTAAACTTAACCAACACAATGACGCACCCAAGCACACTGAGTTCACAGAGGCTTATAGCGGGCAATGGTGTACAGGACAGGCTCTCCTTAAATGGCCAGAGTGACCAATGGCCTTGCGCCACCTGGCGCCGTCTGATAGGAGACTAACTGAATCCTCTGCGGCCGATTGGGCGCAGGGAATTCAAACTATGTCCCGCCCCGGGGCGAGGCAGCCGAGTGCCACGCCCAGGGGGGTACAAGAGGGGCGCATTGTAGCACGCGCACCTCTTCCCACAGCACCCCTAGGATGTGCACTACTTTGCACATGCAAAGGAGTGCTGAGAGCAGGAGATTCAGTAACCACATCTGAAGGGGTGCAAGGGATGCTGCCTGGCTGAACAGTAGTTTGGCCAGGACGGATTCTTCTGCCTGCAGAGAGAGACAAGCTGCGAGCAGAGCAGCAGCCTCGGCCATGCTGCCTGCTACAGCGACGTCTCCCTCTGTGGCTGGGATCCCCAGGGACACCGCTGGCTGGCAGGACGGGTAAGTTCCTTACAGTTTATATTCGAGTATATATGGTAAGTGAAAAATCCCTGCATGAGCATGACACACATTGCTATTGCTTTCCTAAATTCCTTTAGTAATTCATCTTTACAATGTATCAGTGCAGAGAGTTGCACTGATTTAAAGAGGTCCCAGCTCATCAGAAAAAAACTCAATGTACTTTCAGGTGGGTCCATGAAGAGGAAAAGAATAGAGCCCAGAGCTAGGAACTGAAACTGTCTTACGTTTTTATAAAATACATTCCTATAAATGCCCCCCACAGTTTTTCACAGCACCATTGTGGATGTATTGCACTACATATGTTTGCTTTACATATCATTAGATACACATGTGGTCGTATCACAATGCTAATGTCATACATAGACATTCACTCTGCATGTACACAGCGCATTATATTAAAGCATGATGTTGGTTTGGAGAATCCCTGCCGTCACCATATTAGCATTTCCAGATTTTTCCTTTTTTTTTTTTGTTACTGTTTGGTTATAATATTTCCTCCCACTGGGCTAATAATTAAACCATACGTTCTGTGGAATAATGACACAATGAAATATTGTCGCAGTGATCACTGTCGTATTAAACCATAATTCACCCAGCAGTTTAATTATCCTATCCACATATATTTTTATTATTTGTAAATATGTAGATATTTTTTCCGATAATTGCTTTTCCGCGTAGAAAAAGTCGCTGCACAACATTTCATGTCAGATGTTGACCTACTGTGAAGCTTCAGGTCCTTCCACTTCCTTCTGGTTTATAAAGTTTAGTTTGAATAAAGAAATATTTGTGGGATGAGTTTCTTCCCAGATTAATGTAAATTATTGAAATGCCAATAAAAGTTTCTGCCCTTTACGTCTTCAGATTGTTAGTCTAGGCCTCCTTACTAAGGTGAGTTGACTGATTGGACTGATATCCAAGGCTTTTCAAGGCGGGACATAATACACTTTCATCAGTGAAGCTGGGTGATCCAGCAAACCTGGAAGGGATTTCCTAAACCTTATTTACTATTTGTTAGCAAATGTTTTCAATACTGGACCTGATCCATTCCAGGTTTTCTGAATCACCCAGCTTCACTGATGAATATGTATCCTCTCCACCCTTGGAGAACTTTATTATATCAGGCCCCTTAGGTCAAATGACCAATTTCACACCATCACAATTTAGTAGATGGGAAACAAATTGATCATATGGCTTTGTTAGTAAACAAAGCCATTGCTCTTCCAGCTCCAACTATAAGTCATGCACTGGACAAATACATTTCCTAAAGTGGACTCAAATCTGGAGTACATAACCTTTTCCTAAAATTTAATCTTCACTCAATTTTTCTCCTGGTTTGGTTCTTCTGTCACTTTGATTGAATAGCTCAAGTGGAAATAATCCAGTGCACACTATTAAATCTATTTTAGACCCAAAGCATACCCAGATTGTACACTCAGCGCTCCATGCACATGGGACATAATGCATCCTGGAACCAAGTGTAAATGTTACCAAAGCACCTGGACTAAACTCCAAAAGTTAAATCCTCACATTGACAAAGACATAGCAAGCAGAACAGACATTTTACTTGATATGAAATAATGCATAAAGTAAAAATGTGTTTGTTTTTTTCTTGGAATGTTTTATAAGAAAAGGCCACTGTGGCAGTAAAGACTGAATAGGAGCGCAGAGCCTCCTGGGATTCTTACGTTATGTATCTCAGGAGGCTTCGGCTGCTTCTTCTGAGCCTGCCTGGGAGTGGCAAAAGTGGCTGCATGTGCAGTGAGATTGGCTCCTTTTTTTTTTTGACAACTACAGCAGCATGCACTACCCAATTTCTTGTCTGCGCAGTACGAGATTGGGTGATGTAGGCAGAAGAAGAAAGAAAATGGCGGACCCCAGTGCTTCCTCCATGCTGGGAAGAAAGAAGAACCCAGGACAACTTGCAATTGAACCAAGGGCAGCTCTGGAGGGATCTGTGGAAATATAGGTAGGTGTGATTTTTATTTTAACTTTATTTCTACAGGAATAAATGGAAAAGAAGAGAAGAGCCAGGATATGTGCTAATCAGCAGTGTATTGAAAAGAAAAATATAGTAACAATATTCCTTAATTCGAAATGTTTCTTCAGTTAAACTGTAATGAGGTCACTCTCGCTGAATTTCGTTAAGTAGGGTTCTTTCGACCTGTTAACTAAACATAGAATCCCTAGGGACATTATTGCACTTAAACATTTAAATGACCAGACGCATTTCGCCTCCAAGGGCTTCCTCAGGGCACTTGATGTTACATTGCTGGCTGCATATAAGCACATCATATACATAAATACAGTTATATAACGTATGTAAAGATTACTGGTCCATTATATACACAATTGCAATGAAATAAAATAAATGGAAATGTCGCATTATACTCAAGTAATCATGGCTGTGCAATATTATTACCAGAAGGTATTTGTAAATTATTAGACATAGTAAGAATATCATATATACTTGTTAGTATTTGCAAAAATTCTATGTCTAGTAACAGGTCGAAAGAACCCTCCTTCATGAAATTCAACGGGGGTGACCGTATTAAAGTTTACCTTTAGAAACATCAAAATTTTTTTGCATGCACATTCTGAATTAAGGAATATTGTTACTATATTTTTCTTTTTAATACACTGCTGCTTAGAAAATACTCTGGCTCCTTTCTTCTTTTTCATTTATTCCTACTAACTTACATCAGGGTATGTGGCGAGAAACATATTGCTAGAGATTTTATGATTATCACCCTTTTTATCTATCTTATAACTTTATTTCCTCTTTAATTAATTCTGGGACCAATAAATGCCCAGTAACAATAAATGTACACTGAGCTGAGTAAGCTTACATACATTAATTCATCTCAAGGCATGCACTTTTTTTGTTTAAAGTTTAATATATTGCCAAAAAACACATTCTTCTTTTGCTCATGCATACTTCCCACATACTGTGATAGTTACCTGCATTTGCATCCTAATTTCAAAACATGATGGGATTAAAAGGCGATCCTTAATTTCTGCCTGGAGTTAAAAAAGTTTTTAAAAGTTCAATCGGGCAGGTCATTGTTCCAGAAAAGAACAGGCGATGTCCCTTCTTCAATATTCCCTCCTACTTGCCTGATCGTTCCATGGAACTGTAAAAAAGTTGATGCCAGGATGGTCGTCAATCCCGGTTTTCCTTGTGCAAGGAGGATAGGTAATTCAGGCCCAAGGTGAATGAAGACCACAAAGAAGAAGTGAAGAATGAAGACGATGATGGCTCCCTGGCATAGGTGAGTGTAGTGGGTTTCTTTTCACTTTAAGCTTTACAGACACTGACCCTGATTTATCTGTCTGCTTGCTTTCTCCAAACTTTAAAAATGCTATTTCCTGCATTGCAAAAAAAATTACCTAAATTTTAAATTATTTTTTTTTTTAGGTTATTTTTTTCCTGGTGATAAATTCTTTGATTAATCTTGCAATGACCTTCCTATTTAATGTGTCAGACTGAACTCATAAGTCATTATCTTCTGAAAAAAAACTTTAAGATTTACAAACAACAGTTAAGGGAGAAAGGTAAAGGTAGGGGAGCACAGCTATGGGTTCGGCAAAAGTGTTTCTGAGTTCAGTCACTTTAAGTTAAAGTTTACCTTAAGTTTTACTTAAATTCTTATCCACAGTCTAAAGCACAGTTTTTCAATCAGGGTTTCCTGGGAGGGTGCTGGATGTTTCTTGAGCAATGAGCAATTTGTGATTCTCACTTTAACAGACACAAATGATCTTTTTGGCTATTTCTAAGGGTGACATTCTTTTAACTGGCCAGCAATGTACTAGGAATTCTTCCTACTGACCCCACACTAATATACTGTGAGCTGTGGAATTAGTATTTATAGTAGGGGGTTCCCTGAAGACCTGAAAGTTATCCTAGTGTCACACTTATTTAGCAGTCATATAGTATAGGGGGTTTATTAGACACACAATAAGGCTTAGGCTCCACTGGCTTTGAGCTGTAAAGTGAAGAAAACACATGCTTCAGCTTTGATTTGTTTGCCTGGCTTCAATTTCGGAAACACATGGGGCAACACAGGGCAACCCGGCACTGACACGGGGCATGTTGAGTAGAAATTAAATCAAAGTAGAATAATTCATGGAGACTGGCCCAATTACTTTCAATGAAAGCTTTTACAGTGTGTATTGGATACTTCAACGTGTGGCACATTACAAACCTTTTAGAAGGCAAAGAAGTCCCTTTAGATGTGTTTAGGCCGCCTATATCCCTGTCAGGTTGGAGCAGCCCGCTAGGCAACATCAGCTCTGGAGTGTTTCAGCTCCCTTGAGATGAAAACAAATATTCAGCAATCTTTATTCATCATTTTCTTTGTTATTTCGCCGAAGCGCAACACAAAGTGCACAAAATCCAATTTCATTTGGCACAATACACATCCTTCAGAATTGTGTATGGTTCTGTTTCTGCAACAAATTGAATTTGTCTTCCTCTTTCCTTATTCTTGTTCGAGCCGTTCTTGTACACGGGGGCTTGTTAACCTCGGCTGTAATGTTGGCGCTGCCAATGTTCTCTTCAATTATACCTGCCAGGGCCCATTGCAAGCTATCTTCTCAATAATTACTCCCCTGACAGCAATATTTCACTCTGCAATTTCAACGTGCAATCAAATGCAAATCTTGCCAGCGAATCGCTTTACCTGGCCTCGGTAATTAAAATAAAGTGGTAAGCTGCGGGTTATTTTAGGAATGTTTTGCTGAGACGTAAGTGAATTAGGTTACCAGACAGGACTCCTACAAGTGTCTTGCAAGTAAATTAGCTGCAATGTCAGAGCAGATTCCAAAAACATTTTCTGTTATAGCTCGAAGAAGTGGCAGGGTCTGAAGGGCACCTAGTGCAGGGCACTATCAGAGGTAACATCACAAGCTCCTGAACATTCTCAATACCCATTACCTAGCTTGCCCGCTGGTACTGTCACAGTGTATGTTTGGAATGTTTTGTGGTAGGAGTAGGATGATAATGAATTGTTAAACTGTATACATAGCCAACACTTTAATTTTAGTTTTGGATACATTATGGGTGGGTAAAATCCCTATGAGGTTTATTTTTTGTTGCCCTTATACCACTACAGGGTGGCACTCCCTGCTCTTCCTGTTCTGGAGGTACAATTGTGAACTGGAGATGAACTTCCTGTGCTGAAGGTACAACTGGAAATGAGAGGAAGCCTCTCCAAAGATATTCCTGTCAAGGAAAGTTGTCTCCATTAGATGATTTGCAATCAGCTCTCATTTTTGTGTTCTCCAAAACTCCAATTATTTGCCAGAACAAATAGAGAGGGTGAATGTTCTTAGAGGGACCACAGCAATAACAAATTTGGCAGATACTTGTGTAATATCCAAAAAAAACATTTGCACTTTATAAAAAAAGGTGAAGGTTTTTGGCAGAACCTCTTCTTCTCTACCCAAGCAACTTCAACACTACATGCTGGAACAGGCCACTACCAGGAATGGACCAGGAGAAGGTGCAACTTTTGTGCACATGAACATAAGTGACATCAACTATGGTCTCTCAATGACTTAAAGGGAAGCATGGAAAGCCAGACGTAGTAGTGATGGAGATGACGTGGTGGAGGGCAGTTGTATGGTGAGTGTGCCATGGTTGAGTGTTTAGCATTCTTGCATTTGCAGTGCTAAGTTACAGCTTTAAGTATCAGCCATGACACGCTCTGCAGGTTGTTTGTATGTTCTCCTTGTGTTTGTGTGGGTTTCCTCCTCCACCCCAAAACATGAAGTTAGGTTAATTGGCTTACCCTTAAAAATTGAACTTAGACTCTGGTAAAGAAGTATGGCTATGGTAGGGACATTAGTTTGTGAGCCTCTTTGAGGGGCAGATAGTGATATCATTTTGGACTTTGTAATATGTTGGAGCTAAAAAAATAAATGTGCAATTATTCATGACATTTTTAGCTCAGACTCTCCCAAAACAGCTATATTCCCAATGGAAAAAAAATGTAAAGGTAATTGCCTTACCTATCAAATGATTTTCAATTCAGTCAATAGGTGACCTAGCATAGAAGGGACACACTGGGGGTCTTTAATATTATCATACTTTATTTATATAGCGCCAACATATTACGCAGCAGCGTAAAATAAATAGGGGTTGCAAATGACAGACAGATACAAACAATGACGCAGGAGGAGGGGAGGACCCTACCCAGAAGAGCTTACAATCTAGGAGGTGAGGGAAGTAGCACACAGGGGGCATATGGAATGGTGGGAAGTAGTGAGGGTTTATAAGACAGAAGAAGACGGATAGATGAGTTTGAAAAGATTAGTTTTAGTAGCTCTTTAAAGTGTGCAGAAAGAAGGATCAAGCCAAATAGGATGAGAAAGATTATTCCAGAGAGTTGGGGCAGCTCTAGAAAAGTATTGAAGTCATGCGTGTGATGAGGTTATGAGTAAGGAAGTCATTAGTAGGTCATTGGAGGAGCAAAGAGAGCGGCTAGGGGAGTATTTTTGTCCTTTAGTTGCCTTGAGTGATTTTGGTGAGTTTTGGCAATTTCGTTTCAGGTCTTCAAGGAACCCCTTTTATAATTACTATAGTGTGGGCGTCATCGGGAGGAATTCCTCTTACATTAATGACTTTTGGGAAGAATTCCTCTTACATTGCTGACCATTGGGAAGAATGTCACCCTTACAGATTACAAAAAGGATAATTGGTGTCACTTAAACTTGAACTGAGAGCCACAAATTGGTTATTGCTTAAAGAGCCCCCAGCAACCTCCAAAGGAACCCTGGTTGAGAATCACAGCTGTACACTGCACTTCATTCAGATACATACCCAATGTACACCAAAGGGATTGTTTCCAGTAAAAGATGAAATAACCATCATTCTGTTCTTTGGAGAGGGCAGGGTAGGAGGACAAGTGAGTGGCTCCTTTTTGTTCTCTCTTCCATAGGAGTGAGCAGCGGTCATTCCCAATTGGTCGTTTATCAATCCATCATGGCAGACCAACAAGGTCAGGTGATCGCTGTACACATATTGGGCGCATATTTCATCTTGACATGTACATAGCTTTACTGATCCAGTCAGACAGGCTCCAATTTTTTTTGATGAGTTCAAGTACATGTATGGACATTTTTGCTAAGTGGTGTGACGGATATTCGTCCCTGCGGACAACGAGCACTGAAAGTAGAGAGAAGGAAACAACATTTTCAATGGGAGGTATTTTAAGGCATTTCCACATGAAAATCTATAATAAACGATACCATGTGGAGGTGTAAAACTTTAATAGGACTTTAAGTTCCATCCTGGTAACTTTATACTAAGGTCAGGTAATGGATTGTTTTAGATTAAAATACCATTTAGTTGAGCTTTGACATTGTTTCTCTATTATGGACATTTTTTTCACAAAAACAAATAGAGTCATCCATTGAAATTCAAATCTGTGACCAAGTGCCCGACTGGAGGCCATCGAAAAGTTCCCTCTGTGCCAGGGTGGTAATTATACACCGCAGTTATCCTTGCAGGACGGATTTTTAAAAAAACATTTTTGCAAACTTTAATTCATTTAGAAATACATTAGTCACTGCTCTTCCACGATATGGCAGCTGTCACCAGTCATGTCACCCGAACTTTCATTCCGACGGAGATTAGCGAAGTCTATAAAAACTCACTTTTATCCCAGAGTATCTGAGGACAGGAGTGGAGGATTCGATCGAGAGAGAGAGAAATGCATAAATATAAGTGTTTACTGTAAATAGAAAATGCAAACTTAGGTTAGAGAAAATGTTTGCAGGAAAAAAAAAAAATCAGAGATAGGAGTATATTTTTCAAAGTGTATTTGCATTTTTATTGCTTGTAAGCTGTTACAAACTGTATGAGTCGTGGATTCTACCAGGCATAATATAAGACTATTGCCTTGTAATTTCAGCTCGCTTTCCCACAAACCGAACAGTAAATTCACATCGCTATTGTAGCACCGCGTGCAAATTCTTATTGAAAATTAAACCAGAACTTGAGCAGAGCTTGAAAAATAAAGCATTATTCTTTTTTTCTCCATTTTCTCCCTCTTACTTTTTTTTCTGTTCAATCCTCAGGCAAACCTTGGATTTAAATGTTGATGATGATAGGGCACATGTCAGGGTAACAATTTCACCGTTAGGTTGAGATGTTCATACAGAAGCATCAAAATTAATTCTCAGCATTATGTTCTCGGTTGAAGGGGAATACAAATGTGGATTTAGACACTTCGCTGAAGACTTTTCTCAGTTCATAAATACCGTAATGATCCTTTTAGACAAATTAAAGCGATGGGTGAGAGGAAGGAGGGTAATAAGTCAGCTCTGCAAATGGCGTTATGTATTTTTTTCTCCTTGTTTGGGAATATTGTGCTGGGGGAATCGTGTGATACAATAAAATGATAAGTATAAAATAATAAACATTAATAAATAAAAAAAATACTGTAGTATTTAGTAGTGTTGGTTGAATATCTCTCTCTTCGATTCGACAGCTATTTAATCAAATAGGGCGATATTGTTGGGGTGATCAAACGTCGAATTCGAACACCATTAAAGTCAATGAGAGGAAAATTTAGGTTATTTTTTGGGACTGTGTAGAAATGCAAGCTGACAGCTCCGCTCCCCTGATTGCTCTTGCAGTCCTAACATAACTATAGTAAGTGTTCTTGGATAGAGATTCTCCATCCAAGAACCAAAAGTGTCCCACGTGATCCCCGGGCACCAGAGGCTAAATAAGGTTAAGTCTCCCCATTCATTCACGCTTGAGCTGTCATCAGGGTTTACCTTTCCTCAGCAAATCACAGAGCACTAGAAGTGATGAATGGGGAGACTTGTCCCTATTTAACCTCTAGTGCTCGGGGATCCCACACTGACAGGAGGATTTGCACAGCTGCACAATCATCCTGTCATTGTGGGATAACCTGTAAAAAAATAAAAGCTAGTTACACAAATCACACACATTCAATAAATTCAAAAATAACATTAAACTTTTAAACTTTTTTAACACATTTTTCTACACATGAATTTGCAAAGTTGAATCCTGTGTTTTTCGGGTCGGGTAAAATGGTTGAAAAGCATGAACACTGTAAGGCTTGAAATTCCCATCCATCAGAATGCGGGAAAAAAATGAAACTATGACCGGTAACGGGTTATTTACAATAAATGCCAATAAATGATAGCAAGAGAACCAGTTTTGAACATGAGGACTTTGGGGTTGGGTTGCAAAAGGAATTTGTACTCTTCATATAGCACAATGAATTATCCCCTTGCAAGGCATATTTCTCTTAGCTTAATAAATGAAATGAAGTTCTGCTGACTTTTTACTATCCAATCATGTGCAAGGAAATTCCATTTTATTTTAGATTCCTTGCAGGTGATTGGGTGTACTCAGCAAGGTGACTTATCCCTTTATTCACCAAACTAGGTGAAATGCAATTTGAGCAGGACGGATTGCTCAGCGGTTAGAACGCTTGCCTTTCGCTGGGTCACAGATTCAAATCCAGGTGAGAAGTTTTCATGTACTCCTTGTGTTTATGTGGGCTTCTCTGGGCACTCCAGTTACCACCCACACCCCAAAAACATGCAGTTAGGTTACTTGGCTTTCCCTTAAAAATTGGCCTTCGAGTATATTAATTACATATTAATGACATATGAGGGACATTAGATTGTCCTTTGAGGGACAGTTAGTCACATGACTATGGACTTTCTACAGTGCTGCATAATATGTCGGCGCTATATAATTACAAAATAATAGTTAATTTTAATAAGTAAACATAATAATTTTCTTTATGTTTAAAGTGAACCTAAACTAACATTTTTACCTTACATAAAAGAGTAGACAACTTTTTTGGGGTAGGGGTTTTAAACCCTTTTTTAAAATTAAAAAAGCCCCTCCAGACAGAACAGGAGGGCAGAGCCTTTCGGGATACATAGGTCATGCATCCTGGGAGACTTCTGGCTGCTCCAAAAGGAGCCTTTTCTTTAATGGGAGGAAAAATGCTGATCTCACGCACACCCCACCTCTATTTTCCCCATCTACGAGATCGGGTAATGTACAAAGAAAGAGGAAGAAGGCCAAAGATGATGGTGGCACCTGGCAAAGTGAACACCGGGACAACATGGGACCCAATTGAGGAAACCTACAGATGGATTGACAGAACTGCGAGGGGTATTATTATTATTATTATTAAACATGATTTATATAGCGCCAACATATTATGCAGCGTTGTACATTAAATAGGGATTGCAAATGACACAAATACAGACAGTGATACAGGAGGAGAGGACCCTGCCCCGAAGAGCTTACAATCTAGTAGGTGGGGGAATTTCACACACAATGGGATCAAAGCATGAGTCTAATCAGCTGCGGTATACTAAATGCAGTCAAGTAAAATGCACTTTTGCACTCATTTTAATCAAGTAGTGTCACAAAATAATGAGAATGCTAGTGTGGCAGCTGTAAGCGTTTCGGAAGTCATTTTCACAGCTCGAAAACTGAACTGACATATTACAAGGAACTGTGGGTGAAATGAATTTCATAGACTCCTCTGATCACTGCATAAGCCAGAGAAGAATGATTCCATCACGGAGTATGTAAAACAAAATACAACAGCTAACAGGCTTATTCCTGGAGGTTAAGGGGACTTTGATGAGAGGTACAGAATGCAGGAAGTGGTGGAAATAAAAAAAGGGATTTGAAATTATTAGAGATAATCGTTCAGATCTCAGAGAAGGAGGTGTACTGGGTTCACCTTGGTGAATTTCTTTCTACAGATTTTTAGTGGCAATCTATACAAAGAGCCGCTCGTCATTATGAGATGAGTAAGAAATAGATTTTTCTAGCATGATGGCTAAGTGGTTAGAACTCTTGTTGGGGGTGATAGAGTTTTAGGTTTGAATCTTGGCCAGGATGCTATCTGCATAAAGTTTGTATGCGCTCCCCAATTTTGCTTGGGGTACACTAGGCCAAGCTTTCTAGACTTTTATAACATGGGGGAAGCTATAAAATAACTTAAGTCTCAGGGAATCTCTTACATATTTACTATACCCAATGATCACAGTATATTAGTGTGTTGTTATCAGTGGGGAGAATTCCTCTTATATTGCTGTCAATTGGGAAGAATGTCACCCTTACAGATAGCCAAAAAGATCATTGGTGTCAGTTAAAATGACCTGAGGGGCAGAAACTGCTCATTGATCAAGGAACCCCGGTTGAGAATTCCTGTTCTAGACACTACAGTTTCTTCCTACATAATAAATTCCCAAATTGACCTTGTATTTTATTGTCTTGTCTTCAGATTGTGAGGTTGTTTGAGGGACATGTAGGTGACTCTGTTCTCCCTATTTCCAGAAGATGATGTAAACTCTAGGGGGGTCCAATATTAAAAAAGGGAATTTATTATTTACCTAAATTCTCTGCAAAATATTTGGAATATTTTCTAAATATTTGGTATATGTCATATTCACTCCTTTTTTAATTAAACCCAGGATCAGACTGGTCTACCCGAGGACTGGAGAAAACCCAGTGCTAAGTCTTCAAACTGAATATTTTGCTGTATATTATAGGGTCACAGGACAGCCACCTGGCCCTACGATGGACTTACTTACTGCATTGTGCCACTATGCCAAAGTTATCTGTGTGTTCCGGTGGGCCCACAATATCACTTTTTCTGGTGGGCCCAAGGTCCCAATTTCAACCCTGAATAGACCCCTAACTGGATAAAGTTCAGTTTGCTACATAATTTTATTTCTTTATAAACAATTACCATTCATATTTCTATAAAAACAAGTCTCTGTTAGCCACTACTGTATACATGCAATCTCATTATCGGCTGGTTGCACATCATTGCTCTAGGCCAGCAGTCTCCAACCAGTGGTCCGCAGACAAAATTGGGGGGTTCGCGTCTCTGATAGAGCCCTGGACCACATCCCCAGAGCAGTTTCCAGGTCCAGGGAAGTGGGCGGGCTGTGTCCCTGCACACAACCCACCCAGTCTGCCATTGCAGGATCAGATCTGCGATGGGAGAGTGGTCGGGGTTATGTCATAATGACATCACTCTGGGGGCTTTAGGTGACAACCAGCTCCCCGCGCATGCGCGGTCGGTAGCTGGTAATTTTAGTGGTCTGCGGACCTCCAAAACAAGAAGTGTTGGACAAGTGTCCAAACGTAACAAGATTACCAAGTAATTGGGGCCTGATTTATTAAAGCTTTCTAAAGCTGGAGAGGATACACTTTCATAAGTAAAGCTGGGTGATCCAGCAAACCTGGAATGGATTTCTTAGACATCATTGGCTATTTGTTAGCAAATGTTTTCAATCGTGGACCAGATCTGAACCTGGACTTCGGACCTGACCTCAGTTTTCCAGTAGGATTGTTGTGGAACACAAAACCAAGAAAAATCTCACGAAAAGAAACCCCAGTTTGTTCATTATTATAAGATTTTATTGCACTGAGAATCTTCCTGGAAGGATGGTAATCCTCTTCTAGTTTCTGCAGACAAAAGACTGGGGTAAGGAAAGTTTGATTCTGAATTTCTACTTTACCAGTAAGATAGAAATGGGTGATTGGAGTCAGGGTGTGTAAGTAAACCTTCCATTTTACTATCGATCGTGGCTTGCATTTAAATTCTAAATTTGAATTTTTGCCCCGTGTCAGCTGAACAGAACTCAAAATTGGAACCAATAAAATAAATCTATTCTTCTTATTGAGAAACATTCGCATATGGAGAACAACACAACAGATTATAATATGCTGCTAGCTTTTCCCAAATCATGGAATTAATTTCAGATGAAATTGGCTCTACGTGAGTTGTGTGCGTCATTCACGATGCAGCAGCTGTGACTGACTTTCATTGAAGTTGCAGAGGGCATGTTATCGACAATCTAAGACATTCTTTGGGTCCTGTGGGGGGCTGGGGGGCTGCAATGCAAAGTTTGGAAGCACGCAGTGAGGAAGGGGGGCACAGTTTTTATCTCAGCATTGGAGGCAGAAGCTACAGAGAAAGAAACAGATGAGGCTGGGTTCTTCTTTAAATTTACATTGGCAAGAAAAAAAAGTTCAATAAAACAAAATAAATACAGTAACATCCACATTTATGGGTTGAAAAACCATCAAAGGTTAAAGTTTCCTCCCTTTACTTAATGCGGTTCCTAGGATTTGCTCAGAATTCACTATTAAAGTATCAGAGCGTGCGAAGCTGGGAGTTTCCAACTGCTCAGTTTAGTTAATTGGCCCATTCAGACAATGATATAATTGTAACTGTCCTTGTTACAAATGTTTCATGTGCCTGCATGGGGCAATTAACCCATCTAAGAGTGGGGAAACTCCCAGGCTTCCACGCTCTGATACTTCCAAATGGAATCCCACTAAGAATCACTCAAGACTTAGAACCACAGTAAATGTAGAGAAGAACTAAACAAATAAAGCTTGAACAATAGATCAATAATGTAATATATCATTTTACCTGTGCTTGGATGAGTCGGCATTGCTTTGCCGGATTTTTCTCTTATTCCATTTTTGACTTGGTACTATTGCAAATATTGTATTTCCTGGCCATACATCTACCTTCTCATTGTTTACTCTATTTGTGTTTGGGTGGGGTCATGGTTATCACCAGGGGTCACCTATGTGTCACAGTGCTCCTGGACTCTTTCTTCATTCTGGCACCGGAGGAGACAGCGGGTGTCATCATCTTCTTCTGACTTCTTCCTGCTTCTGCTTACATCACCCGATCCTAGGAGCAAGATTGGGACATTGTGGGAAAAACCCCTTCTGTCCACGCCCAAGATCAGGTATGCATGGAAGGAGCAGCCCGAACTGAAGTCATATATCCTGGGGGCTGCGGGCTTCCCATTCAGTCCTTACTGCCACGGCAGTAAAGACACATTTTTTAAAGAATCGGTTCAGGAGAAAATTAAACAAGGACATTTTTACTTTAACTTTATACAAAGTGATAAATACAGTTAAAGATCCAATTTAGGCCAAATGATATAAAAACACCAACAGCAGTGTTATACGATTTGACCCATCAACTGTAAAACTTTTGTAGGTTAACCCATAACTGACCCAAATTTCCTCCAAATCCCAACATTTTTTCATTGGATTCAATTACAAAATATATGAATAAATAAAAGATGATTTACACATTTTCTATTTATATCCCATGTGCACATTTTGATTGGTGAGTGAATCTTGGGTGATAACTTTAACAAAGAGACCCCATCAAAACAAAAAGTGCTGTGTTAATTCCAGTGACAGTCTGCATCATAAATGTCATTTTTGATTCCAACTATAGTTCTACTTTAATTTTGCTTTTCACGTACAGAGCAATGCAGATATTAAAGTGCCTGAAGAATCAATGAAGGCAAGGTGACAGTTTGAAATAACGAGGAAGATTGATCAGTTGATAAAACCGCCATTATACAATTAACTTCGAATATCTTTACACCTTAAACAGAAGTTGTTGGTGTTTACATTATCTCGCTTCCTTTAGGCTGTTTTTCTTCAAACTTTTACAATCTGGCATCGGTGACGGACCCCGCCAGCCCCCCCACGCTATGTGTCGGTAAGGTAAATGCAGAGAAAAATGAAGGAGATTGCAATATTATGCTAACTTGATTAATGCGATATGATCAATGTCCCTAATTTTATAAGGTGCAGTCACAGATGGAGAAGACCTGATGGAACCTCATGTTGGATCTATAAAGCACATCAAGGAGAATGTAAAAATGTTAATTTTACAGCAACTTTACAGGTTTATCCAATTATTCAATTCGGTATTATGATGTACGATGAAGAGGAGAGCGATGGGCCATGGAAGCGATGAATTCTCAGGCTGAATTACCTATACGCATATGATGTTTTCTGGATCACTTAATTGCTTCAAAAATTTATTTGATGTGATGCTAGGGTTTTCTATTTAAAGAGACCCTGTCACCAGTTTAAAAAAATTGCAGGTAAAAGCACAGAACAGTCACCTACTTTAAATGCTTACTTGCATTGCCTTTCCGTTTTCGTAAAGAGTTTGCTTATTCACATTTCTGAGCTTGCAAGCATATTTATTAATTTCAGAATGAATTATTTCCTAGCACAGGCCTCTTATTCTCTGCAAATCATAATCCTCTCTTCTGTCGGAAATTTTTTATTATTATTTCTGTTGGCAAATCTCCTTATTTCCCTGCAAACCCTTTCATTAGGGATGGACAGAGGGATCTGTAAAATGTGCCATGACACTAGGGCCCTGGACTCTCCTCAGCCAAGAGGGGCCTTCCCAGGGGAACACTGGCAGGTAGGCACAAGCAGAACTGCACAGGGGCCCTCTGGCAAGGGGCTCCAGGTCATTTCTTTACAGGGGCCCAATGGTAGGGGGCTCCAAGCTTGTTTGGCACAGAGGCCCTCTGGCAGGGAGCCCTAAGCCTTTTCTGCACTGGGACCCTCTGACAGTAATTCCCAATCCAATTCCAGGACCCTGGACTCTCCTTAGCCAAGATGGGCCTTCCCAGGGGCACACTCGCAGGTGGGCACAAGCCAATTCTGCATAAGGGCCCATTGGTAGGTGGCTCGAAGACAGTTTCACACAGAGGCTATCTGGCAGGAAGCCCCAATTCAGTTCTGCACAAAAAACCCTCTGACAGGGGTCTCCAAGCCCTTGCCCACTGTTGGCCACATCTACTACTTTTATTAAACACCTAAAAAAGGAGCTCTGAGTCTGCTGATGCTGCTCACAAAGTATCTAAGATGGTCGACACTGCAACAGAGTTTTTTAATGTCCACACAAGGGAGGCATTTACAGTAAATAACATCTATCTAACAGAATTGTGGTTACAATGAATAATCTGGTGGCTGGGTTTTATTTTAAATGGCCTCCACACATGTTTTACCGCAGAGAAGGGGCGTCTGACCAGATCAGTTAGAATTTAGTAGACAGTGTGGTAAGAGTGGTAAATCCAAGGTGGAAAGACTCATATTAAATTGAATAGGCCCATTTTTCCATGCATTTTGCATGTACAGCTCAGTGTACGATCCTGGCATACTTGGTTGCCTTGAATGAATAAACTTCAGTAAACATGAGTAGGAGTTATGTCATTCCTGCCTGGCCATTAAAGTTGACCAAAGACTGGAAAAGAGTAGAAAAGTTGCAAGTTAAGATGATGGTCCCAGATAGGAGTGAAGGGAGGTTAGTTTAGTTCTGCTTTAAGCCATTGTTGCCAATGCTGAAACCTCTGAATCCCAGAGTCAATGCACTAAGATCTTGCTCTTTTAACACCATTTGGTGTTAGTCTCTCTGTAGTATACCCAAAAATCAGATACAAATCTTTCATACACAAAAAAAATGTACATTTTACAGCAGTCTGGACATTCTTCACACTACTGACAAGGACACTCTTTGAGCTTTATAACCCCCAGCACGTTTTAAACACCAACAGTCTGGACGGGAACATTGACGACTCCACAACTAAAGCTCCCTCTTGCCTCTTCAATCTCAATCATAACATTTTCTTCCTTGTTTCCAGCTAGGAAGACAAACTCAACTCTGTGATTCTGCCATCTGTTGAATCTCCCGGGTGGAAACTGCTCATCTCTATTTTTGGCTACTGAATCACGTAGTTACAGCAATCCAGCAGGCTTTTATCAGGATCTAAGGGAGACCCATATAATGTTGGCGGTAATGTATTTGGCAACCCATTGCTTCTAATGGATTAGCTAGCGGCATTCAAGAACAGTAAGCGTTGGGTTGATGAGGCCGCTGCTGTCATGCTGTTGTCATAATGCAGAGTTAGGACCATGTAATATTTTGTAACAAAGATAGGACCAGTTCATATTTGTGGTCAGCATTTGCAAATTGCTTTCATATTGGTTCAGCACATTAACCCTACAATCGAGTTAAGATGAAGGTTGAAACATACTGTGCTGGGGGTGCAGCACTACTACTACTAGGGCCCCCTAAAAAATTAGCAGCAACACACCCCAGTTTATACATTACCATACTTTGTGCCTGTACCATACTTTTTTTGTTGTAGAGACATAGCAAAGGGTAAAATCCTGGATAGATATTTACAACAGTTACCAGTCAAAGTCAAACCACTTCTGCTTGCCATTGCAGCGCCTCCCGGTAATCATATTATCTATGAGTACGGTATATCTCATCCATATGAAAGCTCATACAGTAATAGATTTTACTGAACTGAAGTTACATCAAGAATGCTTACTTATAGAGCTGAATGTTTCCACTAGCTTCTGGTGTAAATCTCTAACTACTATCAATGCTACTTTCTATGGTAGCTTTTCCTAATGAGCCACATTATTATCTATGGCAGCTCCTCCCGCTGTCCACATATTCTAGGACAGTTTCTACCATTATCTTCACTACATTCTATAGCAACTTCTACATGACAAACCATGGCTTCTCCCAATGACCCAAACTTCACTCTATGGTAGCTCCTCCCAATGTTCCAAACTCATTTTTATGACTAATGAACATCACAACATTCTATTCCAGCGCCTACAACTGTCCACAACACATTATGTGTTGGATCATTTCAATGAAGCACACTTCATTTTATAGCAGCTCCTTCTACTGTCCACATTACATTCCTTGACAGTGCCTACACAACATTCAATGGCAGGTTCTTCCAATGATTCTGCACTTCATTCTATGAGAGCTCTATAATGATCCACATAACATTCTATGTTGGCTCCTCCCAATGGTCCACACTCTATTTTATGACAGATCCATAAAGATCCACACTACATTCTTTAGCATCCCCTATAACTGTCCACACAACGTTCTGTGGCAGCTCCTCCCAATGACCCACCAAACATTCTATGGCAGCTACTCCCAATGACCCACCAAACATTCTATGGCAGCTACTCCCAATGACCCATCCAACGTTCTATGGCAGCTACTCCCAATGGCCGACCCAACATTCTATGGCACCTACTCCCAATGGCCCACCCAACATTCTATGGCACCTACTCCCAATGGCCCACCCAACATTCTATGGCAGCTACTCCCAATGGCCCACCCAACTATCTATGGCAGCTACTCCCAATGACCCACGCAACGTTCTATGACAGCTCCCCCTAATGATGCACAATACATTTTATTGCACCTCCCCAAATGATCCACACAACATTGTATTCTAGCCCCTTAAACTCCTTAAACTACTGTCCACAAAACTCCTGTGTAAAGTGTGGCTCATTTCGATGATCCACGGTTCATTTTATGGCAGCTACTTCTACTGTCCTTCTTTTGTCCACACCACATTCAATGGCAGCTTCCCCCAATGATCTGAACTTCATTCTATGGTAGCCCCTCTAGATGATCCACGCAACATTCTATGGCAGCTCCATAATGATCCACACTAAATTCTATCGCAGATCCATCATTCACACTACATTTTATGGCGGCTCCATAATGATCCACACTAAATTCTAAAGTATCTTTTACAAATGTCCACACAACATTCTGCACCAGCTCCTCTCAATGATCCACACTTCATTCTATGGAAACACAACGGCATTAAATGGTGACTGTCAACAAACTAAACACCAGAGTGTCAGCGTTTGTTGTGCATGTTTGGAAAAGTTTATAAATTCATGGCAAGTTCTCATACTCATCTCACTGCTTTGTGATAGAGAAACACAGTCTTCTTATTTCATAGACAAACCATGTACACATAACAACTTTAATTTCCCTTTTTAATGTATATAGAGATACAAAAGATTCCATTTAGTGGAAAATAATCCATAAGGCATTTGTGTCTAATTTCCTTTATTACCACCAGTGATCTGTAAACAAAAGCCGCTGTTTGTCTTGAAGTGGGCTAAAACACAGACTGATAAAACGAGTAAAGATTTTTGTTATCAGATTGTCTGGCTCGTCCATCAATCTTTCCAAAAAGTGCCAAACAGTGAAAAACTTTGCAGTCAGCTACTTTCTTCTTTTATAAATAACTTTAAAATAACAATACTGAATCTGTTCTTTTTTTTATTTATTTTAAATTCTAAAAGATCACCAGGGACCAGTACAGGCAGAGATGAGATATGGGATATTGTCACAGATATCGGTGAATATATCCTGTGGTGTCATAGCAATGTTCCTGTCCACTCCCCCACATCACCACTGCCCAGATGGGAATGTACGCACGTCAATACTTCTACAGACCAAGCATAGTGTTGAGGTCCTATGAGGAGCATCTACAGGGATACAAGGACACACAAAAAAACATTGTCAATCAGTATTCCTCAAGAGCTGAACAGAGAACCGTTGAAATGTGGCTGATCCAAGTTTATTATGCCTGCATATAACATCCCTTGGTAGATCCAGCTCCATTACACTAATGATGTATTTACTTGTCTATAATGGTGGTATTCTAGCTACCACCACATTCTTTCCATTGGTTAAAAATTTAAGAAGTTTTCCAACTGACCCCAAATAACTTGGTTTTGACAGGGGTTCCCCAAGTTTTAAACATTGGGGTAAAGTGTTTTAGAAAGGTTTCTATAAACCCTGTCAAACACTAGTAAAGACATAACAGAAGATGGCTCACAATGGGAATCTAAATCTGATTGTTCATTGTAAATTCTGACTGAACAAATTCCATTAGCTCTAAAGCAGTTATAAAGTGTTGAGTTTTTAGAGGTTTGATGGACCTCTAAAACAAGTTCACCATGAAGGGCAGACCACCTACACGGTCAGCAATGGGCACCAGTTTTGTAAATAGAACTCCTAGCATAGAACCCAAAGTTGAGGAAATGGTGGTTCAGTGGTTAGCACTCTGGGTGTAGGTCCCAGGTTTGAATCTCAGCCAGGACACTGAATGGAGTTTGCAGCTTCACCCAACATTCCAAAAACATGCAGTTAGGTTAATTGGCTTCCCCCCAAAATTGACCTTAGACTGTATTAAAGACATATGACTATGGTAGGGACAAAAGACTGTGAGCCCCTTTGAGGGACAGCTAGTGACATGACTATGAGCTTTGTAAAGTGCTGCGTAATATTTCTGCGCTATATATATACTATGTATTAACAATAGAATACGCTGGGTTTCTTTCTTTCCAGTCCTAGTGACCACACAACACAAAAGGCCAGATTTAATAAAGCTTCCCAAAACCGGAAAATATTATTATGGAAGAACCTGGGTAATCTAGCAAACCTGGAATGTATTTGCTGTTAGTTTGCAAATTTTTTTTCACTCCTGGACCAGATCTTTTCCTGCTGGATCACTTAGGCCCCATGATATGGGGATATCTTCTCCAGTCCTTGAGAGGTTTAATAAATCAGCCCCCTAAAGTGAAATATCCCCAATAAAATCCCAATAAAAGTTTTATTCCTTTCCTAACCTATTCAATTCTTTTTATAAAATATTGCCTGGCGGTCACATTAACTAGCATATTCTAGATTTCTTCTACCACTTTTTTCATGTTCTTTTCATGTGTTACATGACAAAAGACAATTTGGGAAGTGACACACAAGCCTTTTGAAAAACTTCAGAAGTGGAACAGTCTTTGGCAAGCCAACTGCTAGTACGTCTCATATCATTCTCCAGTCACAATGACAGTTTGATCCTGGTCACATCCCAACCAAGTCTGCCCGCTGCCATCGGATAACTTTTCTCAATGGTTGTAGCTCTCATTTGAAGTCGAACATGGAACATTTTGTAAATTCTCCTTTGAAAAAAAAATAAGTTCTTTTGTAAGCGCCATATTCATATTTCCTGCATTGCTTGCAGCAACTTCTTAATTCTTACAGGGTTAATTAAAAACTAAAGCTTGTAGCGGATGAAAATGAGTCGTTATCAACATCACGCTCTCCAGCTGTTCTTGATATTAACTTTAAGCCATTTCAGGCAGGATTGTGCGAGGTCCTCTGCGTGTTCCCTTTGGACTCCGATAAATTACTTGTTGTGCAGTCGCTGATGTCAGCCTCCTTTTTTCTTTTTTATTTCATACAAAGAACAGCGTCGCATAAATTACTTTTGTTCTGAACGTGGTTATACTAGTCACGCATGCAACAATTTAATTTAGATCAA
Organism: Pyxicephalus adspersus; assembly: GCF_032062135.1. Taxonomy (NCBI): domain Eukaryota; kingdom Metazoa; phylum Chordata; class Amphibia; order Anura; family Pyxicephalidae; genus Pyxicephalus; species Pyxicephalus adspersus. Next base: position 6,632,053 of record NC_092871.1, on the reverse strand, counting down.
GATGTTAAAACATATCTCACATCCCTGCTTTTGGACTGGACACACAAATGCGTTTTTGAAAAATGAAATTAAAAAGAAATTAAAATCAAAGAAGAATTTATCAAACTTGTCTATATTCCTGTTGTGATTAATGTTTTGTTGGTGCTAGATTGTAGATCAGAAATAAGGAATCGTATCTTTAAAGCAGATCTGGCATTAGATCCATTTTCACTTGTAGATTTCCATTTTCACAGGTCCATGTGTTTCAATGACATGAATTGATATACCTAGTTTCACATGTTGGTCATTGAGAATAATGTACCTGGCAGAATATGCTGGGCACTGGTCTCCATGCACCTATTATTAATATTATTATTATTATTATTAATAAACAGGATTTATATATCGCCAACATATTACGCAGCACTTTACATTAAATAGGAGTTGCGAATGACAGACTAATACAGTTAGTAATGCAGGAGGAGAGGACCCTGCCCCGAAGAGCTTACAATCTAGTAGGTGGGGGAATTTACACACAATAGGAGTTGGATATGTAGTGGTGGGAAGTAGTGATGCTTTCACAAAACAGAAGAAGATGGGTAGGCAAGTTTGAAAAAATGGGTTTTGAGCGCACTTTTAAATAAGCAGAATGTAGGAGCAAACCGAATAGGATGAGGAAGACCATTCCAGAGAGCTGGGGCAGCTCCAGAAAAGTCTTGTATCCGTGCGTGTGATGAGGTTATGAGGGGAGTAATTTTTAACCCCCAGGTCAGAAATGTAAGTGGGACAATATCTGTGGAGGGATTTGAAGGCAAAGCACAGGAGCTCGAATTTGATTCTAAGGTGAAATGGAAGCCAATGGAGAGAACTACAAAGAGATGCAGCGGAAGAGGAGCGGAGGGAAGGATGGATGAGTCTGGCTGCAGCATTCTATGCATAGTGAGCTGAGTGCTCTGGTAATTGGGGTGCTGATACCTCAATGGACCCTAAGTACAACTCTGAGCACATCTTTCAAGTTTTTTTTTCAATATTGTTCTTTCCAAGAATATTTACTGTTTCTAATAACGATGAGACTGAGGCGATGGGAAACCCAAAATTTTACAGTTGTCACAAAAACAATTTGTGAGAGTAAATCTCCCAAGGTAGGCCCCTAGTATCAAACTAAAGGAATTCCTTTCCCCTTGTGGAGACATCTCCAGGAAAGTAGGAGAAATATGTCAAGCAACAGAACTCACCAGATGCCAGTGCCCCAATCTAACTCGACACTCTTCACCAATAGCAAGCCCCTGCTCAGCTTCGGGAGGCTAGCTACACTGTTCCAGCTGCCCCCAGGACCTCTGTGGAACACTCGCAGAGGACTAGGAGCCCCCCAGATAATGCAGTACTAGGATTCCAGTGGAAAATACAGAGCCAGTATTCATTCACAGGTAATCAGTTCACTAGACAAGGTATACAAGAGCAAGGCACAAGCAGAGTCGGGGTCATAGGCAAAGGGTCAGTCCGGGCACCTTACACTTATAGAGACAGAAACAGGCAAAGTCAGGAACAGTAAATCTTAAAAAATCATACTGCACCAGCATGTCAGCCCAGCTTTACGCTACAACAGGCACTGGTGACTGGGAGCAGAAAGGCTGTAAGGTCCCAGCACCAAATGGCAGCACTGGATTGAACCAGGGGCTAATCTGCACCGAAAATCCTCTTTAGATGTGCACAGCCTCAGAGTATGTGCTGAAGGTACAGAGAAGGTTCATCTCAGGCCCTCGGCTAAAAGGAAGCAGGGGATTCTGCCTTTTTTCATTCTGCTGCAAATGACATTGTTGGACATAATAAACAGAGTGTGATACTAGTATGGCACATAGCACAGGATCCCTGGCCATATAAGCATAGAATTAGATCCTACTCTCTTTAAACAGCCAAAAATGTTTGGGGTATACACACAATTTCATCAAACCCTATACCAGGAGATATTATATATGGCCATCAGTGTGTGGAACTCTGCCTGCCATACCAATATGACCTTGTTGGACATTTCATCCCAAACCATGGTTGATTTTGTGTGGCTAAACCAGCTTCACTCTACTTGAAGGTTTTCCGCAAAGATTGTGTCAATTGCAATTTGTACCTATTTATTCAAAAGATGATCTGTAACACCAGGTAATGATGATGGATGAGTAGACATTGTTCACAACTGGTATAATAGTAAAGTTGAAGTCAAGATTAGGGTTGTGCAGGACACTTGAGTTCCTCCGAACCAACCTTGAACCTATAGGAATATATTCCAAGTGAAAAAAACATAAAAATGGAAAACATGTAGTTTTTTATGTTATATATAAAAATGAAAGAAAAGAGTTATGGCTGTAGATATACTTTTGGCTGGTGGTTAAGATTTTAAGGGACTATATAGGACATCCCATGAGGGTTTACAGTAGACTTGCAACTAGACGAGTCATCGATTCCTGAACAAAGTTCTAAAATATTCATCAAAAGTGTTTTTTTTCAAGCACCTAATTATTTGGTCAGATTCATAATTAAGGCTTTTCTTTATTCCTTTGAAACTCTGCAACAAAACACTTGTTGAAACAGAAAAGTTCTATACAATCATTGTTTGCTTAACACCTACTATTACACAGTTGTGGATGATAAGGTTTCACTCTCAGGAGAGGAAAATAGGTCCTGTATACAAATTGTTTCTATGAAAATGACTCACGTCACTGGTGCTTTTTGTTCTTTGGTATATGTAGAAATTCTTTTTTTTTAAATCACTGTAATCACAGCTGTAGGAATTTTAACAATGCTTCTGGCTACTCCAATTAATGACACTATTCAGTAATCCTGCTATTATGGTCAACACCTTCTGTGCTGCCTCTACTTACATTCGTATTTCCATTTGTTTTCCAGACTTCTGCTGGGCAACCTAAAATTTTGTACTTTTAGGAGTTATATAATTTAGTAAGTTAACAAAAAGACATTTTCATTAGGTTCAACTTTTTTTAAATGTTAACCTTAAATCTAGATCAAAGAAAAAGAAAACTTGTAAACATGGTCCATAGAGATAAACCCAGAGCAAAGCAAAATACAGAACATAGACCCAAGGGCTTCTTGGCAAGGTAAAAAGGGGACAGAAGTTGGTTAAGTATGTGTAGGGGTATTATTATGAAGTTTTTCTTACTATTAAGGGTGAGGAACATGCTTTTTAGAGGATTAATTCTGAATAGAAAGTCTTAGGAATGAAGCAAGGAAGCTTTAGGAAGAGGCAGACGGGTGTCAGATAAGCTTTTTCCTCTCAATGTTCATACAATTTTTTGACTTTGTAAGTTGTAAATTGTCATAAAATTAATTATAGGGTTTTAAGTTCCCTGAAGGTGATAATTTTAAAATGTTGTGTGGGGTACAGCCCTCGATTGTGTTGTTGGTCTATTGGGAATGACCTACTGGGGTTTTAACGGTGGGCGGCGATTGCAGGATATTGTATAAGGCTTAAAAGATTTTTGTTCCGTTCAAAGACCTTTGATATTTACCAGTTATGTCTTTGTGACCCAATGTTTAACATATTGAGCCAATTACATTATACCCGATGCCCAACATGAGAAGCTTGGTGCATCAATTCTATCTCCCAATGTGTTGTCCGCCAACGCGCGTCTGGATGCTGCTGGGACCTCTAGCAGAAGTTTTTGTGTGGAACGGTCAGTTTCCTTCCTATTTCTTCACTTGGTCTTAACCTCGGCTTTGCTATGCGCTTCTACTTCTGCCCGACTGAGCTCTGCTTCATTTACTCCTCATACATAAAACCTAAACAACACACAGGTTCCCTACAGAAGCACAGGACACCCAGCATTCTTATTCTTTGTCACATTGAGACAATTGTGGGTTGGAAAACCACAAAGGTCACTCTGGAATGAGGGTGAAGGGGCGCCATATTGGTACACCCTCTGCAGTCATGCTGAGAAGCAAGATAGGTCAAGAAGTGCCATTTTGCTACATAGGGCCACACTTGGACATCTTGAAACTATTTTAGGAAACTCACACGTGCCCTAGTTTATTTTTATTTTACTCCCTCCATCCCAGGGTGCCAATCTCCAGCTAGGTCGCCTTTGGGGTCCCACATGGACCAAAAATGTTTTGGTTACACATGCAGTTTTATCTCCCGTCTAGGGTGTTTAAAGAAGCATGAGGTGGAAAAAAACAGACAATATGGACATTTACAAAATCATTTTACCTTGACTGAAGTGGAGCTTTAAAGCTTTGCAATGAAGGAAGTACTGAAAATCTCTTTCAATGAGTAATTTTCTAAAGGTTTAAACAGTAAAAAGAACCTAAAAACACACATTTTCTCTTCTTGGTTATCTCTTTTCAAATTATTTCACAAAGTGCATGTAGCTAAATATGTGAACAATGCTAAAATGACTGAAGCAAGATTTTTTTTTCTTTTTTCCCAACGTTCCGACTTTAAATATACCAAGTCATAATACGTCGCAGCAGTGGTTTGTATTACCAGGGAGATTTTCATCATAACGCTGATCAAAAGCCGAGTTTTTTATTCTCCAGCTAATAAACTCCTCGCAGTGTGGAGCATCTTATTAAACTGCTCCGGTCTAAAATTAGAAGCCATTTCCACAAGCTGCACCTATCGGCGGGTCTTTGTGTGATTAAATGATAAAGGCCTCAAAGTTAATGGAAATTATAAATCGCTGCAATCTCGCTAACAGAACTTTCTCTCCCAAATCATTCCGGTTCCATTACGTATTTCCTTATCGCAATTAGAGGCCGGATAAATGAGGCAATGTTTTTTTTTTTTTCACATACAGATTCTTGCCATTGTTCTTTTAGAAAAATGGTGAGGTTTATGGAGAGGACGGACTTGTGACCTCGGGAAAAAAAAATAGAACAAGATAGTAAATTGTATCATGGGCTGGGATCATTAATCTGTTTTAATGAAACTGTTTACAAAATAGCTTCTGGTTGTTGTTATGTAATCGGCACAAGTATAGTTTATCTTCTGGGGTTCTATTTAAAGGCTAATCCCAGGTTTGGCTTTCACCAAGAATGTTACGGATTTGCAATTGAGATAAAATACAAAGAGAAATTTTGCAATTGAGACAAAATACAAAGAAATAATGGCTCTTATCAGACATGATCCCATATAACTCCCCACCCTTCCTTTATCATTCCCATATGGGTCCCTAACACAATTTCCACCTACCTTGCCCCACAGTCTTTCAAAGCTTTTGACTGAGGTCATCAGTCATTGGCCTATGTTTTCCATGGAAGGTCAAAGTCACATGAATAGTCCACCTTCAAAACTACAATTCCCATGATCCCACTCCAATGCTGGCCCTTGGAAATCCAATCATAGTAGTAGGAGATTCTGCAATCTGAGAGTTGCTCGATGAAGATCAGCAGACATAAGCCAATTTAACTAATCTCACCCATAATTCAGGTGGTGCTGACATCATCTGCTACCCGAAATCAACTAGCATTGAAAAGATTGATGACCCTGCTGATTTAAAGCTAAAATCTTTTATGAATGCTGCAATCAGACTTATCCATCCTTCCCTCCTCTCCTCTTCTGCTGCATCTCTTTGTAGTTCTCTTCATTGGCTTCCACTTTACATTAGAAACAAATTCAAGCTCCTGTGCTTTGCCTTTAAATCCCTGCACAGTTGTTGTCCCACTTACTTTTCTGACCTGATATAAAAATACCCCCTCTCTTTGCTCCTCCAATGACTTACCAATGACTTCTTCACTCGTAACCTCATTACACACACGGCTCCAAGACTTTTCTAGAGCTGCCCCGACTCTCTGGAATGACCTTCCTCGTCCAATTCGGCTTGCTCCTACTTTCTACTCATTTAAAATAGCGCTCAAAACCCATCTTTTCAAACTTTCCTACCCATCTACTTATGTCTTTCAAACCCACACTACTTCCCACTAATCTATATCTCCCTCTTATTGTGTGCTACTTCCCCCAACTCCTAGACCAGGGGTGTAAACACTTTTTTAGCCAAAGATGTCAAAATAGTCAAAACGATCTACCAACAATAAAAACTTGGACTTAATAACTCCTGTGCGTGGTAGAGTTTATTTTGAAAGGCAGGGCTCTGCGATCTACTTGCGTTGCCTTTGCCATTTACCAGTAGGTCACGATCCACCTGTTGGGCACCCCTGTCCTAGACTGTAAGCTTTTCGGGACAGGGTGCTCTCCTCCTCTTGTGTCACTATAATATCTATATCTGTCTGTCATTTGAAACTCCTATTTATTGTATAGCGCTGCATATTGGTGCTTTATAAATCCTGTTTAGTAATAATAATAATAATAATAATAATAAAGCTAGCAGTGGTGACCGGTCCCCTTACAGTAAGCCCTGGACATTCACTGCTGGAATGGTAAATAGCTATGCACAACGCAGGAGGAGGGGACATTGGAACAACAATACAAAGCCATCATGTATAAATTTAGATATTTCCTGCTCTTGGGAAAAATAAATTAAATTTGCCCGGAGATCAATTATAAATGGCCTCTGATGGTTAACGGAATGTGTTTCCACAAATTTACACCTGTTCTTGTTTTTTACACAAACACCCTCTTCAGTTTCAGGGGTTAAAACATTTTCTGGACTATTAAAAAAAGGTAAAATTGCCCTTAAGCTTTTTTAAGGATTCGCTTTGCATTTTGGGCAGGATTCCTCCAATTTGATCAAATCTTTCCTGGGTTAATCTTGTTAAATCTAGAATGTAGAGAATATTTTTTTTTCCTCTGCCTCGCTTATGCGTAGTGATGGATACTGGAGTGGGAACTTTTATTTGGGCAAATCTTTTTTGAGAGCTTTTTTTTTTTTTTTTTTTTTTGGAATGGGCAAACTTTGCTTGACATTAAGCAAAATCACATGGGATGCACTGTTGAAAAGCAAATCTGGCTCATAAGATATTCGAAAATGAAGGCTGAAACAGCCAGCAAATAAATGTGCCCCTAACATTTAATGATTTTTTGCTTTTGTTACAGAAATTAGAAAGTGAGAAAAATACAGTAAAATACAGTAAAATTTCAGGAAAGACAAAATCTGGTATTTTATGGTGAGATGGTGAGTTTTTGAATGTAGTTTTCTTGGCTCTCCAAGACTGGAGAAGAGAAGGTGGAAATGTGAAAATGGGCCACAATTAGCCCCCGGGCCGAACTTTGGGCATGCCTGGTCTAGGTGATCGAGAATGAATGGGAGCGCAAAGCCTCACAGGATACCTACGTCGCGCTTCCTGGGAGTCCTCTGGTGCTCCTTGCAGAGAAGGGTATGCCCAAAAGGAGCCTTTTCCTGAAAAGGGAAAAAAATACTGATCTCACGCATGTGCAGTTTTTTCCCGGGTACTTCACCCAATCTCACTCCTGGGTCGGGTGATGTAGGAAAACAACAGGCAAAAAAAGAGAAAATGGCAGGGTCCGGAGTGCTGGCACGAACACGGATGAAGGGACGACGGGGACCCGATGGAAGAGACCTCCAGACCGATCGACTCCCCTCCTGGTTTAAAGGTAATCTATCATGGGTGAAACTGGGTGATCCGGCAAACCTGTAATGGACCTGGTCCGGGATTGAAAGCATTTACCAACTAATACCAATGATTTTAGGAAATCCATCCTAAGTTTGGTAGATCACCAAAGTTCTC
>NC_092871.1:6583856-6624152 GCF_032062135.1 Pyxicephalus adspersus | reverse complement strand
ATTGTTTGGAATTTTGTTTATTGTAATATTACGCAGTAAAGTACATTTTTTTTATATGAGCTGGCATCCGTGTTGTGTTCTCTGTTCGTGACTTCGCTGTATCCTAGAAAGCCCCCGGTACACGGCTTACACCTGGCCTAGGCGATCGAGAATGAATGGGAACGCAAAGCCTCACAGGATACCTACGTCGCGCTTCCTGGGAGTCTTCTGGTGCTCCTTTCACAGAAGGGCATGCTCACAAGGAGCCTTTTCCTGAAAAGGGAAAAAAATTCCAAACTCACGCATGCGCATTTTTTTCCCGGGTACTTCACCCAATCTCACTCCTGGGTCGGGTGATGTAGGAAAAAAACAGTCAAAAAAAGAGAAAATGGCAGGGTCCGGAGTGCTGGCAGGAACACGGATGAAGGGACGACGGGGACCCGATGGAAGAGACCTCCAGACTGATCGACTGCCCTCCTGGTTTAAAGGTAATCTATCATGGGTGAAACTGGGTGATCTGGCAAACTTGTAATGGACCTGGTCCGGGATTGAAAGCATTTACCAACTAATACCAATGATTTTAGGAAATCCATCCTAAGTTTGGTAGATCACCAAAGTTCTCCCATGATCTACCAAAGATCTTTCCAGTCTAGGAGAGCTTTAATAGATCATGCCCATTGACTCTGCAAAACTCTGCAAAATAAGTTTCCCAATTTGCTTTTTTGTCTGCCAAAAGAACCATTTTTCTCACATTGAAAGGTAAAGGGATTCTCTTTTCTTTTGTGCTCCAGTGGAGAAGGGAGGTGGCAAGTAAGTATGCATTGGTTAGTTGGTGCATTAGGAGGGGGGGGTATTACCAGCCAAAGAGCAGGTAAGGCAAAAGTGAACACTTAAAACTGATCTATCATCAAATGTTTTACAATAATTTTTTTGGGCAGGACCCCTCCCTTCTGTCTTTACTGCCGTGGCAGTGAAGACTTAAGGGAAACCGGCAGCTTCCTTGAATACCTAAGTAACATATCCCAGGAGGCTGCAGGCTGCTCAAAAAAAAATCCATTGCCATTGTGCATGCCTGAGACTGACACCTTTTTTTTACATTACAGGAATGCCCCTCCTGCGCATGCTGAAGTTTGGGCATGTGCAGAGGGGGCTTTTCTGAAATATAAAAAGAAAAAAGTCCAAAGCACGGGCAGTGAGATTTGCAATTTTTTTACATGGAAGTCTTCTCACAAGAAGAAGGAAGAAGAATGAGACGGCGCATAAACTAATTGGACCAGGATCGCGGAAGGCTCATGGGCTTTCTACCTGTATTTTTTTTTCATTTTTTATGAGTCGCAAATCATAGCTTGTGAATAAAATACAAATTGAAATTGTTTAGTAGTTACCCAGTGGGTAACGTTAAGATATCTTTAACTTCCTTAAGTAAACTTCCTGCGTAATATTTAATACATGTTCACCATTTTCCTGCATAGGTGATTGTGATCAATTATCCAGATATATTCACTGATTATCAGGCCTGTCACTATGATGTGCTTGAAAAAAAATATTTTATGCATATGTTTTTCTTTTTTCTTTTTTTAATGATTTTTCACTACAATTATCTCTATTTTAAGGAAACAGGCAAATGACTGTAATAATAATGGTAATCAGTACAATTACTCTTTAAATATGCACTGGAAAAATTAATGGCACATGGCTTTATGATCCCATGACAGATGTTAAGTGAAAGTGATTTTCAATGTGTCAGAGTTCTGGAACATATGCAAAGGTTGCCTTTATTTTCCAAGTTAATGCACTGCAGATGGAGAGCTATTGTATTGTATGATTTTTAAATAAAACCTAGCTATATACAAAGCATGCAGTCATGGTTGGTGATCCTGTTTTTTGACCATAGAGCGGAATGCAGAGGATGTGTTATCAGAGTGGTTCTGTCCGTGACTTCCTAAAATTATATTTCTGTCCATTCACCCTTAAATTGAACGCAGTATTGCTAGAGAAGGGTGCTAGAGTGGTGACCTAGCTTTTCACACCTGATTTGAAGTAATACAATTAGATCATTGTCCTGTGTGACCTGTGATTGGACAGACTAGAAGAAGCAAAAGACAGATGAGCTCATCCCTCTGCTCTCTCCACGTATTAGCAAGCGTACTGACATCAAAAATGTATGCAGAACAGCTGATGGCTGCCTGTCCCTCTCGCTTGTTCTATCTCTCCCATTGACACTCATTGTGCAAGTATGACCCACTTTTGTCACCAACAATGCTGTACAGCTGACATTGGGATGATCAGTGAGAGAGGTTGGGAGAGATCATCAGCCATGTTATAGAGTGAAAAGTTAGAAAATCCTAATGTAAATCTTATAGGTAGGTTGTCTATATTTTGGGTAAAACCGTTTGCAAATGTCTTTAGATTTAAGGGCATTGTGATCTCCTATACTGCAGGTTTTATGTCTGGCTCCTGGGGGTGGTGTTATGTGTAATGTTTATATATTGTTCTTCATAGTAGATAGAGTTGGCTATGATATTGTTTTCTGTCTCTGTGTTTTTTTTTATTTCAATAAACAATAAGAAAGGCTAGTTCATGTGTCAAGAAACATCATTGAACATGCTGGAATTATATTTGTTTAGCTGGGAAAGTGAGTGATAGGAGACGCTTGTCTGGCCAGTGATCCTGTGCTATGTGCCACCATAGTATATCATGCTCTGTTTAGTCTTCCAGGTGGTGTAATTGGCAGCAGCAATAGAGATCATGGAACTAGTAGTCTGCCATCTGCTAAGCGGCTTGCAGCATCCCCAGCTTCCCTTTAGCTGTGCAGCTTCCACCTGTAACTTTCTAAGCATCCCCAGCACATACACTGAGTCTGTACACACTTAAATGGTGTTAAAGTAATTGTTTCAGTCAATCAGCAGATTAGTGACCTGGGTTCATCCTGCTCTGCCATGCCTTTCTGCTCCCAATCACCAGCAGCCCATTGTAGCGTTTAGCTTGGCTGACCAGCTGTGGATGTGTCTTTTGTTGCATTTACTGTTGCTGATTCTCACTGGTTCTGGACACTGTGATTGTATAGTCTCTCAACCGGCAACCCTCCTGTACTGCATATATGAAGGCTCCTGGCTCTCTAACTGTCTTAGCCATATGCCATTCCTTGCACACAGAAGTCCTGGGGACAACTGTATGCTGTGACTAGGGATGAGCGACTGAGAATACTAAGTTCGATCTCGCGGGCCTTTCCCCCCCCCAATTCCTTCTTGTTTTATAGAAAACAAGACACTTTCCAGGCAGATGACAGCTATGTGCACATCTCCTATTGACAAAGAACCTTATTCATGGAAGTCAGGCTTATTTGTGCTGCAGATAAACATCTATTACATTCTGCCTGTCGGAGCGTTTTATTTAGCTGCGCCGAGACCCAACTGCTCATTAAATGTTCAGACTTATTCTCAGGAACATTATGCCAGGCACAACAGGTATCCATAATGAGCAGAACATTTCAGGCTCTGCTGTAGCAGGATGTTAGCAGACACTGTCCCGATCACGTCAGGGGGCTCGACGAGTGCTCCGATGCCAGGTGAGAACCTGTAATTAAGGTTCAGTCTCTTCAGCTACTGTAATCAGGAAAAGAATAAGTGCGGAAGAAGTGCTATCTCACATTAAAGGCATACTCCTGTCAGATGTCAACATTTTAATTTAGGGTGCTTGGCGGAAGCAGCCAACCCACAGAGTGAATCTAATTTGGCAATTGCCTTGTGCAGATGTCTGACCTACTAACTATACCTGAAGGGATCCTGAGATTCCAAGTGGCCTTGGTTCTTCGACTAGGAATATGCAGACCGGTTTGTCACCCAATAATTTTTGAGGTCATACCAGAGCAAGGTTTGTTTCAAATTCTATTCACAAATAAACCACCCCCTTCATTAATTTCTTTTATAAAATATTAGAGGGAACTATGGAGAAATATGACTCAGAAGCTGGTATTGCCCGTAATGGGTTGCCTTGCATGAACTGCCAATTTTAAACTCCCTCAAGCCTTTGACCAGGTCAGTCCCAAAACCTTGTTTTGTTCTTTCTAAGCTTTGGTGGATTCATATGCTTTGTATTATTATTGTGTTGAAAGATTAACATCTGCTTTGACTTCAGACAGATGGTCTCATATTCTTATCAAGCACATTCTAATACAATATAGAATTCATATCTGACTTGATGAATGCAAGCCCAGGCACTGGAGCAGTGCATCCTACACTATAAATATTCCACCCCCATGATTCACAGTTGGTACAAAGTTATTCTCCTAAAATGCTGTCTAAAATGTGGTTTGCTCAAAACATATTTACTGCAGCCAAACAAATCTATTGTTCCTCATTAATTCACAGCACATTGTTCCAGAAGGCCCTGTCTTTATGTTCAACAGAAATTTGTGGTTGTTCTGGTGTTGTTTTTGGAAGGTTTGTGCTGTTTACCATCACACCTTCCATGCATTTTAAATTGATAGAAACATATTCTTATTTTTTGTTGACACATATTGCTTCAATTGGGCCTGATTTATCAAAGCTCTCCAAGACTGGAAAAGATAGACTATTATAGTTGAACTTGGGTGATCCAGGATACTTGGAATGGATCTGGTACATGATTGAAAACATTTCCAACTAATAAGAAATTATTTTTAAGAAAGCCATTTTAGGTTTGCTGGATCACCCGGCATCTCTTACGATAGTCTATCATCTCTAGACTTGGAGAGCTTTATAAACCTCCCTGGCGGTAATCCCGAGTGTGGCCCAGGGTGAAATTTAATCACAAAAAGTGGTGACCCCGAGCCATACCTGGGGTTGAATTGAGCCCTTACCTGTGTCCACTTGGTGATGCATCTCGTTGGCGATGCCTGGCATCTGCATCCCTTGGCCGCACATCCCGGCATGTGAACATTGGAGACGCAAGGCTAGGAAATGCAGATGACGGGTGGGCATTCGTCATGTGTGCGGGCGGCAGGACCTGTGTGAAATTTAAAATTAGAAGTATTTTTAAATGTCAAATGTACTGATTTGACATTTAAAAATACCAAAACAACCATACTGCCAGGGAGGTTAAATCACGCCCATTATCTGCAGATCCTACAATAGATTTTGGGAGTCATTTGGAAGGCTTAAGCTGTTCAGAAGGAATGATAGTAACTGGGGTTTGCAAAAACAATCCTACTTCATGCTCAAAAACGCCCATGGTTTGCCACCTCACCCCAAAAAAACTGTATTGTAAGACTCTGTTCAACACTACACAGCAAAAACTACTACTGTATACGCTTGACACTTCTTAACACCAGGAAAAATATGAAAAGGATCCAAGAGATTTGAAATACGAATTCAAATGCAACATATGATGTTTTATAATGATACTTACCTAGTTTAAACAAAAATATGAATATATGTATTATATTTTCTTTTCATATCCATAAAATATTATTATTATTATTATTATTATTATTATTATTAATAATAATAATAAGAAACAGGATTTATTTAGCGCCAACATATTACGCAGCGCTGTACATTAAATAGGGGTTGCAAATGACAAACGAATACAGACAGTGACACAGGAGGCGAGGACCCTGCCACGAAAAGCTTACAATCTAGGAGCAAATAAAAAAAAATGTATTAAAAACCATTTTGTGAAACCTTTCCAATTCGAGAAAGTTCCTCCACACTTGATCTTTACCCTGATGGACGTTCCATCATTCTACAAGAAGCCATCAACGACCTTGTAGAGCAGGAGTTCCGGCTTACAGTAATTTAAACTCGGTAAATACAAATTCACATTTCTGCTTTATTCTCTGAGAAATAATAAAAACCTCAACTCTTAGGTCATGTAGCATAGGCATTGTCTCCCATCACATTACTGTCTAACAATGCCTTGAATCCTACAAACGTATTAAGTTTCATTCTCCATGTGTCCTTGAGATGTTCTGCTAAAACGTCCTTATGTCTGGCATAGAATTATTTTTCACAGGCAAACCAATAATCAGAATATGCATTTGTCCTTCATCTTCAAACAAATTTAACTCTACAATTTATATATTGAATAAAGAAGGCTCATTGTAACTCATTTTTTATTATTCTCCTCCTATTAGTACACAGGCCAGAACACTGTGTATGGATTAGATTGTCCCCAAAGTGCTGTGGGGGAAAAAACATTGAAGCCCATTCGCTTTGTAAAATCCTTTTGTTGGCTGATAAAATTCATCTGTGTCCTTATCCTTGAGGACTCAGTTGACATTAGTTTCAACAAGCAAATCACAATTGACTTTGATACATATTGTTGATGAACACTAATAATTACAAATTAATTTATCATGGCTGTATAGAGGTTCTAAATGTGATTTATTCTGATGCTAATGATAATTAAGCAGAGTTATTTTAAAGCAGGAGTCGGTTTATTTTAAGTTACTAACAATTATAGGAATAACAGTCTATAATGTCCCAATCCAGGCCAAAAATTTATTCCAAGCTAATGCGTCAGTTAAGTAAAAAAGGTCCAGGGAAAGGTTAAGGCAGGCAACTGTAATTCAGGTGCAGGCAAAGGTCAGGGTAAAAAATGTTAAACATGTATAGCAATCTATAACGAATGGTTGGTGCAAAGTTAAAACATCAGCCACCAACACAGTTGAGGCTGAAATAGCCTTGGGGTGATGAAAGCAGACGTGTTACTTACCTATCCAAATTCCATCACAGGGTGCCATCATCTTCCATTCTTTTGCTCCCTAGACACAATCTTTGGCCATCTTAATTGGTCATTCCAAAATGACATAACTCCCGCTCAGATACACAGAAGTTCATTCCACTTCGGTACACACTGGGGAAACTGTGAATTTAAGGTTTTACTGGCATTGATGCACCAAGTCCAACAATGCAATTGGGAAGCATGGCGCAGCCATACGATAAGCTGGGGAATGCTGCAGGATTCTGAAGTTGTATAATAGCTATGAAAAAGACAAAAACAATGCAGAAGCCAGAATTTTCCCAAAAGATTTTTGTTTTTAATTTAGTCGGACTCAGCTATAACAGAGCTTTGATCTGTATATAAAACAACAAAAGATGTCTGCAAAAAGTTATATAAGGTAAAAAATAGATTTCTTTTAAATTAGAAGTTTACTTCAAGCTATTTTTTAAACCCCAGTATGAAGCAAAGAGCCTACCTGTATTACATGAAAGGGAAGGGGGGGTGGCAGCACCGGAGAAGCTTTATTAAAACTCATCCATCAAGGTAATTCTCGCTGTCATTATTTAAAGTCGGGCCAGCCATTGTCAGCTTCATTGACATGGGCGGATTTTGTACATGGAAGTTTGGCTTTATAATGTTCATTAAAAATATAGCAGAGCTGTCAGCTCGCTTCACAGTACAGGAGATCTCAATCGAGATTGTCAAAGTAAATATTAGAGGAGAAAAAAATGAATTTTTAAAAAAAATGACATCTGTTGGTATTTTATTAGAACTGAGAATATTCACGGTTGGCGGCGGCAGATGTGTTATTTTAACATTTATTTCTTATTTACAAAGTGCAACAGAGCTTAAACCATGAAAATCGTTTTGCTGCAAACCTTGTGCATTGCACAGTACAATGTAATAATGTAATCATAATAATTATAAATATGGCAGGATCACCAGGTAATTTCAAAATATCAAAACCACTTGAGATGAGATTCAGATAAAATTTTAGCAATTAGAATGCATATTTGATATTTGTTTTATATACCATTTAAATCTTTTTTGTGATATAGCTGTTTAATAAACATATTTGTCCATCTTTCAGAGCATTTGTAACTTCATGTGGACTCTCTGTGGACTACAGAACATCTCCTTCCCAATGTTATGGACATAAGAAGGGTAGGTAGCCTTTATTCCAAATCAATACCATTGGTCCTTAGATGTGTAGTGGGGTGTAATCGTTGTCCACTTAGGAAAAAAAATTATACCTTACCATATGGCCCAGTTTCCATTTGTTCCTGTGCACTCTGTACAGAATCTGTGAGCTGATCTCCTGTCTGAATGATTCAGTTTAGTCCCAGCAGGATAGGAATACAGCGAAGCATGGAACACAATGTTTTAAACTTACCAACAATCTATTCCCTTGCCATTTTACCCTATAATCTCACAACCACTACTAATGGCCACCTTTTGTCTCCCAAACTCCCTTTTGGGCCCCATTACTCTCCACCACCTCCTGCTGGTCACTATTGTTCTCCACTAACCTCTGCAGGAAATCACCAATCTTCCCAACACCCTGCTGGCCACCATTGTTTTTTCAACCTCACACACAATTGTTTTTTCCAAACCCCAGATGGCCATTATTGTTTGCCTCTTACCTCTTTCTGGGCACCATTGGTTTCTCAGATCCCCGCTAGTATCTGTTTTTCTCATGCACCCTCTGATTGGCATCTTCCACTGGGCACTATTCTTCAACCCTATTGGGCACCATTTTTCTCCCACACCGCTGGCTGTTCACTATTGCTCTCCCTTCCTAACTCCCCCTCCAATCCCCGCTAGCTGCAATTTCTCTCCCATATAGCTTGTTGAGCACCTCAAACACCTACTCATTACTTTTGTTCTTTTCCACACCCTACTGGGTGGGTAAGGAATGTAATTTTGCTGAGTCTTGAAGTTAAGTTGTTTTTGTGCTTTTTGCTATATTTTGCAAATAATTGAGTTGTGTCGAACCTAGTTAGATCCTTCTTATCAGTAGGTCAATATTTGCTCCATCCTTACCTTGAGGCTTCCTACCTTGAAACAACTTGCTCAGCAAAGTTGTTAATTAAGTTTCTTGTTATTGACTAACTACTAAATGTCTTCCACCTTGTTGTCTGACTATATAAACTGCAATGTGATAATAAAGTTTTGAGAAGTGATATAACTGCATGCATGAGCTGCTTGTGTGTTATTCACTGCTCCCAATGCTTTGAAAACAGAGGCCACGATAGAGAGGGAACCTGATCTGGGAACAGTGTGCTTTTGATATCCATCACCCATGTTGAGCACCATTCTACAAGTAGCATTATTGTGCTCCTATGGAGGCACCTCATATGGACTGTCAAGTACAAACCATCTTCTACCGGTAAATACAAAATGGAAGTACAACACCTGTTGGACCAGGTAGTCCTAGAGTAGTGCACTCTGTTATCAATTAAGTGACAATGCACCACTCAGTGTCTACATGTCAGTATGTACTACACCTCCACGCTGGCTGTATTGTGTCAACTTTTCCTTATTTAAATGCTAGAAGATTGATAAGGAATGCAGTCATGTGATCAGAATGTCTAAGCAATAAATTGGTTTCCAAAAAAAAATGGTGGCCACTGACCGGGGCTAATCCTGTAGCAGCTACAGACTGCCACTGTAGGATCCAAATACGCAATAACGTCCCATAATCTAAGACATAATCCCAGTTGGTTGGGCTCAAACTTCTGGTGTAAACTTTTATTTCAATAAATAGGTTTCTGCCAAACATATTGTTCCTGTAATCATTAATCCTTCAATCTTCTATATTTCTGCTAAGGAATATTTCCTTGTTAGTACATAAAAATGGTAATTGGTCCCTACAGCTGCAGCCATCAGTCATTCCAATTCCCATCCATAAAGCCGATGGTGTCACTCCTCCACAAGCGCCCTAAAAGCACTGCCTACAAATTGATATTAAACGAATCACTAAGGAGCCCGACACGTGAGAAAGAAAAAACAAAAAAAAAAAAAAAGGACTTCATAACCTGATTAGGCCCGGCTGTTTGGCGCAGCGAAGTGCGCGGGACTGATAACAAACGATTCTGTCTTCTAGAGCTGCAAGATACTTATCGATCACATGCATTTCCAAAACGTCTCCGCTGACCCCTTTCATGAATTTGTCAACATCCACAAAAGCTGTCGGATTGTGAGAAGGGATAAATGATATAAATAAGCTGAAATTTGCAGGAATATCCGTCATTATAAGCGCTAAAATAATGCCAGGCAGGAGAGATAAGGAGGAAGGCGAAATATACATGAAAGGATGAATTATCATGTTAAGCATCAGTCTCCATAAATCTCGGCACCTTGGCAGTCGGTATATTAGGATTAAACTATCAGAAGCAATTGTGTTGATACATGACCTCGCCTGAGCCCAGGTCGCTCTACTCTTTACAGGACTCATTCCTAATTTATTTCAGAGTTAATGAGATCAAAGGCTGGAATTGTGTTTTCCAGGATTATCATGGGAGCAGATTAAAAATCAATATCAAATATATGCCCGAAAGGTAAAAAGAGAAAGAAAAAATGCCATAATGATGGAGAAATTGTAGTATACTTATCCTCTAACAATGAAGTATTTTTGGCTCTTGTTTTGTAGGTTCTAGATCCTATTGGTAGGTATAGGTTATTGATTGTTCTGTAGGGATTAGGTTCAAATTTGGTAGGTTAGGCTCAATTACTGCAAACGTATTAGAACTCAATGAGTTTAGCAAGGTAAGAGCTGGATTCCAATTGTTGTTTATCTAGTGTCAGGGTCTCCTCAGGAAGGTAGTGTGGGATCCCCCAAGGCGCAGAGTCTAAGTGACACCCAGTCTACACCAGAGCACCCTACAAGGGGTGATGGCCCCATAGACTTAGACATTTGAACCCTCTGGTTTACCCTACCTGAAGAAGTAGGATATGCGGTTTGATGGCTGTCATTCGTTGATTGCTCTCCTCAACCTCTATATGAATGACATGTTCTTGACACATTGATGAGGTTTGCAAGGAGAGAGCTGCGACACGGCGGTACCTGAGGAAGTAGAATGGAGACAGGCAGTGAGAAGGGGACTGAGCTGGAAGCAGGCAAAGCATAATCCGGGTCCAAGACAGAGGTCAGGGCATGTGGCAGGCAAACCGTAATTTGGGTCCGTGCAACATTCAGAGCAAAATGGAAATAGAATACAACGCTGAACAGCAGGGCAGCTGGTGCAAAGTCACAGCACCAACCAACATTACTGCTGAGGCTAAGGCAGGGGCAAAGAGGCATAGACATTGATTTATTAAAGCTCTCCAAGGCTGGAGGGAATACACTTTCATCAGTGAAGCTGGGTGATCCAGCAAACCTGGAATGGATTTCCTAAAAGTCATTAGCTGTTGGTTAGCAAATGTTTTCAATTCTGGACCAGATCCATTCCAGATTTGCTGGATCACCCAGCTTCACTGATGAAAGCGTATTCTCTGGAGTCTTGGAGAGCTTTCAAAAATCAGGGCCATTAAGTGATGAGCACTGTGGGAATCGACAGGTAGTATGACACCTAGCCAGCTGATTCTTGGGGGAGAGCCATGACTTGACCTGCCCCTAACAACCACTAGACAACAGGAATACTTCCAAATATGCACTATAACCACAAGCTCTGATGTTTTCTTGTAAACCAAGCAGTTAGCAGCAATTCAACTTCAATGGGTTTGGGTTTTTCTATTTCTTTAGTACTCTCTGAGGATAATATTCATATATATCTAAAGATATGTAATAGAGGTTTGATCCCTTCATCCTAAGGTACTTAAATCTAGAATTCTGAGTGGCTGAAATTTGCTCCTTTTGTTTGCTTTTTTCTGCAAGGTTTGCCCTCTGGGGTTCCTTTATCTAGAATTTTTAGAGGCTGACTTTTGCCCCATTGATTGTTCTGTTAGGTTTTATTTTTAAGTGTTTGTATATACATTTCTTCCTCCCTTATTGGCTGTGATCCCTTGAAAAAATGTTAAAGTTATTATTTGAAACGCGGAATAGATTAAGGCAACCACCACATTTTGTGCAAATTACTAAGGGCCTATTTTATGTCTTTGGTTCACATATTTCCAGATGTATGTATGATATTTTTAATTATGTTTATAATAAAGATTATTTTTATGCACCTATCTTGAGCATTACTAGAATTCCTGCCTAATTAGAAGGGTCAATCACCTGTTTTCCATGTTTTGTTTGGGTTTGACTTGAACACGTTTGACAAACTTCTAAGACCATTTAATGAACCCAGTTTAAACCAAACTCAAGCATGTTCACCCAGCTCTATTTATTCAACATATTGCATTCACCACTTTAAAATACAAAATACCACCACTATTGTTATGAAGATGAGCGGGAGGGAGCAAGGTAAGGGTTCTGTAATGCTGTCACAGGGTGACAACTCTTTTTTCATAAATGCAGCAGAGTGAGTGAACTTTGCCTTTTTGGAAAATAAGAAAAACTACTAGTGGGATCACCAGATAAAAAGGAGGGATATAAGCTCAAAAAAGATAACAAATGAGGCCACCACATCGAAGGACTAATAAAATGTACATTACATTTTTTTTCTTGAGTTTAGATACATTTTAAGTTTGCCGCGCTGCGTAATATGTTGGCGCTATGTAGATAGTGTTTATTAGTAATAAGTTGCACACAATAAATGTGAAAAAATAGATGATCCCATGGGTTTCCATTCTTTAAAGGCCTGCAAGCTTCTATCTGATCAAGGCCTGTTCACACCACTGTGGTATGGCAATGTGTTTTACAAATGTGGGTTATATACACCTCCATTCATTCTGAATACAACCCCAGCCTACATTATCAGCAAAGGTAGGTGCACTGTCTAAAATTTCCTCAATGATTATAGGAACATTGTGGTGCATTGGGCAAATAATTCAAATGAAATAAAGCAAGTTAAGCTCTTAGGCATTTTGATTACGTTCTACACTGTACAGCGGGCAGTATAATGTAGCCACCATCAGTGGTCATCCAATGGCCCAAAAAGGATCACTGTCTTTATGGAAGTCCACCATGGAGTGCCGAAGATGGCATCTTCCATGGATGCAGCGATGGCAGATCCTGGACTTGTCATCATTGCAGGGCGGCTGCACACTAGTATGAACCCTAATCGGCTGTGCTTTGCACCCCAGCACCATAGCTGATTATGGCAGAAGTTCCATTTTTAGGGGCATTCAAGGCAGTTGTAAAATAGCACATTTATTACTTTTTTTATTAATTACATATTTTATTTTATGCATATAGATTGGATTTTGTGTATTGGCTGGGACTCATACTAAAAAAATTAGAATTAAAAAAATAAATCAGTTGGGTTCAGGCTCACCTATATTTATTTCCAGATTGACCTCAACTGGCTTCTTGTTCAGATTTGTCCTTGTAGGTGAAAACTATAGCAAACAGTACAATCTCACTTAATGCCCTATAAATAGAGGAAAGGTTCAGATGTAACCCAGGCTTGGTAATCAACAGCAGCGCCGTGTCACAGCTCTCTCCTTGAAAACCTCATCAATGTGTCAAGAACGTGTCATCCATATGGAGGTCGAGGAGCGCAATCAATGAATGACAGCCATCACACTGCATAACACACTACCCAATGACAGTGCCACTTGTCAATAGCAAGTGCAAAAACGTATTTTGATGGAAAAAAAAAATATTTCATGAATTTGGAGGAGGTGCATCAGCTGCTGATAATGAGTGAGAACTCTGTCCTGTCTATGGCAAAGATGTGAGCCCTTCAGTCATTGACTGGAGAGCTTTAATAAAGTGTCAGAGGAATAATGATGCTTATTGTTAGAACTCCTGCATCAGTCTATTTGTCAGATATTTTCTCCAGTATATTACCATTTGGAGTGCAGAGACTAATATGCGGAGGATGTACACAGATAAAGTTCTTTCCAAGAAAAACTGTTAGGGTGCATTGTCTACAGCCAGGTCATTATTTATAGTCTAGAACTGGGCTACCTGGCCAAGGCATAACATGGCATATCAAGCAGACGAATTCAACAAGTCCATAGCAAAAAATAACTAAAGAATGAAAACCGAGACACTAAACGAAGGTCAGTTCATAAAAAACATGTGCCCAAATTTGGGGCAAAACAAACTGGAAAGTCCTGTACCTTTTTAGGGTTCTCTTGGCATTCAGCCTTTTAGCCCAGCAGCAAGCTACCAAATCAGAGAGTAAAATATAGAGGGAGCCCTAAAGCTAATGGTCTGTGGATGGATGAGACTAAATAATGTGGTTTGGCTACCTGGTAAAACGTGGACAATGCATTTCCTATCCAAAGCTTGTGGGGTAGGAAATCTGAATCCCGGAGCCAGAATATATGAAAACAAAACATTGTTTTTACCATATCATCTACAATCTTGTAGACCAGTGTTTCTTCAATCAAAGTTCCTCCAGAGGTTACTATGTGTTCATTGAACAATGAGCAATTTGTGTCCCCCTGGTCAGTTTAAGTGACACCAATGTTCTTTTTGGCTATCTGTAAGGGTGACATTCTTCCTAAAGGCCAGCAATGTAAGAGGGATTCTTCCTAAAGACCACCATGCTAATATACTGTCAGCTGTGAATATAGGAATTATTGTAGGGGTTCCCCAAAGACCTGAAAGGTATTTCAAGAGTTCTCTCATGTTAAGAAGGTGGAGAACACTGCTGTAGACCCTCACCATGAGTAGATGAGACACTTAGGTGACACAGATACATTCTCAACATCCTTGCCAGAAAAAAGTTATACCTGTAGATTAATATAAAATATATAACTTTAGATATATAAAATGTAGTTTGGTTATCGGCATACTTTCTGGTATATCTATATGAGTGCTCTCGCAGCCTACTGTGTAAATTAGCAATGGGCTTGCTGCTAATGCAAATGTTGGTCTATAAGCCCGCCGTCAATGTATACGAAAGGCTGTGTTTTCAGAGCATCAGCCAGTGTAACACCGTCTGCTATGAACCTTGACAACTGGGTGACAGCCTCATGTGTACATCAGCATTAGTCCCTTGTTAATGTACACGTTGGGCAGCAGACAGCCAACCTTTTTGGAAAACCACTCATTGCCACCAAACGGATATGAAGAAAACCTGAGAATGTCATATGACAGAGGTCTGCTAAATTTGCAGTATTTGTAAGGGTTGTGTATGGATTGGAGGTTAGATAACCAGAAAAATAAAAAGGGTTACCAAAATCACAAACAGATTGCCCCAATGGATGAATTTAGCTTAACAACTAGAGCTAAACAACTCTGGAAGGACATGGTTAGATGGAGGAGGCTGTACAGTCCTCAAGAGCCTTCAGTCTTGATGCAATTAATATGTTGGCTCTTGGTAGGAGGTATAGAAAGACCAAAATGTCCTGATGGGTTGTGTCAGTCTGGTGGGTGTTCCTAGACTGCATGCATTTATAAACTGACTGTCCTAAGTAAAGCCCACATGTGATGCTGATCATCCATGCTTGAAATAACTAAAATTCAATTAATGAAAGCATTAAGGCTGGGAGGACAGAATGGATAATGCTGGGTATCATCCAGCCAGGAAATAAGCTGTGCCCTATCTGGTGTCATTTAATGATCGCTAATGTTTACAGTAAAACATTTTAGTATATAGGAGTTGGTAAAACTGTGCAAGACTGAAGGGAAGGCTGGGGTTCAGCTTTAGAAACTGGAAGCCAACACGTTTTGGTGATGACAAAATCCTCCTTCGCCGGGGCTTGACATTGGGCAGGGGCTGGACTCGGCAGTGTTAGAAACTTGTAATGAAGACAATTGCTTTGACTCGACTTGTCTTTTTTTTAATAGAAAAGCCATTTTAAATCTCTTTTTGACTGGTCAAAGGCAATAGACTGAAGCCCAACCGAGGGGGAGCGTTAGCAGTGCGACCATAAGTCTAACCGGTGGTAGTAAAGACATAAAAATGCCGGTGCACTAATGTAAAAACAGCCAAAATCTAAACACATGTACAGAAACTGTTTTACATGCCAAAGGTTTTTTGAAGTTAAACTTATACTTGTGTGATCGCATAGTCCAGTGCGATATATATGGCTGTTTAAAGAGAAATTATCACCAAAATTTTTACTTTACATAAATGGGTAGATGACCCTTTATGTAGGGTAAAAATGTAATTCTTTTTTCTAAGACTCAGTTTTAAAAAAAAAAAAAATAAAACCTCGTAGCCGTAAAGACAGAGGCCCTGATTTATGAAAGCTCTCCAAGGCTGGAGAGAATACACTTTCCTCAGTGAAGCTGGGTGATCCAGCAAATCTGGAATCGATCTGGTCCAGAATTAAAAACATTTGCTAACAAAACAGCTAATGACTTTTAGTAAATCCAGGTTTTCTGGATCACCCAGCTTCACTGATGAAAGTGTATTCTCTCCAGCCTTGGAGAGCTTTCATAAATCAGGGCCAATATTGGAGAGCAGAGCCTCCCAGGATACATATGTCACCTAATCCAGGAGGCTTCTGCCATTGCCCTATCTCGAGCATGCATAGAAGGAATTATTTTTCATACTGAGGAAAAGAAAAAATGTCATGAGCATGAGCATTGAGATCCCATTTACCGCAGGCTAAGTCACCCGATCTGGCACCTGAGCAGTTCTAGAACATGTGACATAGCCTGAAGAAGGATGAAGATGGCTGCACCGGGAGGAAGGCAGATTGCAGGATGACTCGGGACCCAAATGAGGACAGCTCCGAAGGGAATGGGAGCTCTGAGGAAGTAAAGGTGAGTATGTGTTTTTTTAGTTTTTAGTTTAGTTTCGCCATAAATGACAACAATTTTACAGTATGCAGGACATTTTTTTGTTTTTTAACACAGGTACCACATTTATTCAATATGCACTGCTCCTTTTTTCTGTTATTTCTAAGTCTCATACACTTTCCTCCATCCTCAGAATGTTCTATAAGTTCTGTTGTGTCCTCTCACCTCTGAGCCTCTTTAACCCATTCATTCTGTCAGTGATCACATGGCCTCCATTCAACAGACAATTACTAACTACAAGAAGGCGTATAAGGATATTTTTTACTCGATTACTTTCTAGCTGTCTGGCAAATTCTGTGTGTGTGGCTACAAAATAAAAATACATCATGTACTGGTCAAAATTATTTTTTAATTGGCTGTTTGAACATTGTAGACACTGAGACAATCAATAAATCTGTTGCAGACAAGGTGTCAGGAACATCTAAGGTTACAAAGACCTAAAACGAAAGAGTGGTATGCTGGAGCAGTAGCTTTTTTTTAAATTATTATTAACATTTTTTGTTGAGTTAGATCTTACACTTGTTTTTTACTCATTTTTGGGTGGTGAATCCAGAAATGACCCCAGTTTTTTGTTATCCCATCCAGTTTTTACGATACAGGGTACCCTCCATTTTTGTCAAAAAACATACAAATTTTACATAGAATGAAAAAATATTGAAATAATGACTTGAATGTACAGTTTATTTAAATTTCATTTGCTCATACAAAGGATTTATTGTTACTCTATGACATTTTCTTTCAGTAAAACATTTGAAAAATAACCTGGTAAGTGCTTAAGGTAAAAATTTATGCTTATAGCTTTTCCTGGAGTGTTTAGTGTTAGGACAATCCCGCCGGATGCTCCAACAATAGTCAGCCATCATATGTACACCCCATCTACCCTGATACCTTCCTTCCATGACCTTCAGATCTTGGTGGAATCATTCACCTTGTTTATCACTGACTGGACCAAGGTTTTCCTGGAAGTGAAAAAGATGGCTATGCAGAAAATGCACCTTGATGCTCATATTGCAACCAAGCATTTTGTAACTCTCCAAGAGTTTCTCGACAATTTCTGTGTAATTATTTGCTCGTGTGTTTCCAAGAAAGTCCTTGACAATGGGTTTGAATGATATCCAAGCATTCTTTTCCACTTCTGACATTGTCCTGATGAAATGTTTATCTTTGATAAGCTGACGAATCTGTGGATCATCAAACACACCGGCCTTTATTTTTTCAAGTGACAGGCTAGGAAATGCCAAAATGAGGTACCTGAAACAGTCTCCTTCAGTTGGCAAAGCTTTACCAAACTGCTTCATCAGACCCAGTTTCATGTGCAGAGGCGGGAATATAATATTCTATCTATCAACAAGTGGCTCATGTAGCATGTTTGGATCACCTGGTTTTGGGGCAGATGTTGGAGGCCAATTCCTTTCCACCCAATGCCTCTCACGAGCTCTGCTGTCCCACATGTACAGATAACAGGGATACTTGGTGCATCAGCGTTGCTGACCAAGAAGGAAGCATACCATTTTATGGTCAACACAGATGACCCAATTGTGATGATGATATTGCAACAACTCAATGACTCTCTTTATGTCTGATTATTCTTCACAAAGAGAAACTGAATGTCCAATTGAAACTGACCCAATATATTGCCCATGTGAAGGAGGACACTTTAACCTCCGCTTTGAGCTATCGATGAATAGTCGCCATTCAGTTGAGTTATAGATTGGAATTCCCAATTCTTCCATTAAGCCAGGTATGGTATGGCAATACACAAAGCCACTGTCCGTTCTAAAGTACTGCAGAAATGCAATTGCTCTAGTTTGAAAGTATGTTACCTTCGTTCCTTTTTCAAGTAAGTTTTTCTCACGCAGACTTGATGCTAGGAGTTCTTAAGCCTTCTTCGATAGTGATAAGATGCCATTCGGTATACCTGTGGTTTGGTTAATTAAAATTTTGAGTGGATTTATTCATAGAAATATTAAAACAAAGTACAACAACAACAAAGACTACATGCAGAGTTGTCTACACTAAACAATGATGTTTATACAAATTCTGATGCATTTCGTGGGAAACCCACTTCTTCGGGGAATATATTGTGTACAACAAACACCATATACAACCTTAGGTGTCCATTTACGGCTGAGGTGTAAAAGACCTTTCAAATAAGTAGATCAAAAAACAACAGAGATTTAAGCAGGGTTTTTCAGCACAAACGATGTATTCAACATACATTAACAAAATTTGTAATAGGGTTTGTACATTAAAAAATACCACTGTACACAACTGGTGGTCAGGTATAATCATTGAACTCATATGATTACTTAATACAATAAACAGTAATCAAAGGTTGGTTTGAACCACCTTATTATCCTTGGGGTTCAACCACAGACCATGTGATTTTTTCACTAGACATATAACAGCTATCAACTTATATATTGTTGACCATATACAATGTTTGATCATCAAAGCATGTTGTTGGATATACTCGACGCGTTTCGCCAGATAAGGCTTCTTCAGGAGTATTGACATCATGTGTAGATTGTCAATACTCCTGAAGAAGCCGTATCTGGCGAAACGCGTCGAGTATATCCAACAACATGCTTTGATTACTGTTTATTGTATTAAGTAATCATATGACTTCAATGATTATACCTGGCCACTAGTTGTGTACAGTGGTATTTTTTAATGTACAAACCCTATTACAAATTTTGTTAATGTATGTTGAATACATCGTTTGTGCTGAAAAACCCTGCTTAAATCTCTGTCTTTGTTGTTTTTTGATCTATTGAATGATGAGGGTAGGCACGTTATTGCTCTATTTACAGTCACTGTGATATACCACCACCATTGCCACATCTCCACCTTTCAAATAAGTAGCATGAGCCAAACGATGACTATCACCAGGGCATGCAAGGCATGTGTGTCCAAAGGGACACCCCACAAACATCCAACATCAAGGGGTCATTGACCATTGCTGGGATGTTCAATTTTCAAACAAACTCTGATGGTGGATGGTGACGAAGTTACCCTTCCAGTGCAATCAGAAGATTCAAGACTGAAAGCTACAATTAATTTTGACACATTTAGTAAATAATTTAAATGCAAACTTGTTAGTAACAATAAAAGATATCAAAGCTTGTAAAGCAACTTTACATTATTATGAAATTACCGTTCTTGATATACAGTAAGAAAAAAAAAACATGAAAAAAAAATCAGAACAGATCCCTAACTCTGTTCTCTCAAGTAAGACATGTTTATCGATTCTCTTCAGAAGAGCTAAAATTTCACAAAATCTAATTAAATTCAGAAAGATTAATTAAATCAGCAAGATTTTCCTCTCTGATCTATTACGCTATTGATCATTGGTGTATTTCAATGCTTAGTGCAGGAAGGTTAATTATACAAATTGATCAATGGAAGAAAAGGGGAGGGGGATAAGAAAGAATTCATTCTATTAAATTAGAAAATTTCTTTGGCGCGGTGTCAGCTCATCCCAATGTAGATGATGGGGAGGCGTGTCCTCAGCTAATAGATGGAATTACAAAGCAATACACTACCCACTAATCCATAATTGTCCCTTCCAGATCCAGAACACATGAGAGCCATCTCACTTGTAATTATTAAAAAATGTCCTGCTGAACAGACTCATTGTAATTATTTTTCTATATTGTCTGTAGAGTTTGAATTTCCAGAGCTTAATTAAATTAATGAAGTCCTGTTTGTAAAATACAAATCATAAAGGGGCATATTGATAAAGGAAAAAGGTTGTATTTGTACTTTTGGCCTTGGATCTGATAACTTCAATTGGAACTAAAAGTTGTTGAAGATGTCCTTTCTGCATTAAAACATACTTACCCTCCTGATCTCCATCCTCTTCTTTCTGCAGGAAGCTGGGATAACCCTGCAGCTGCAGGGACTAAATGACTCCCAAGTGCCTGTGCAGGAGTTTCATCATTCCAGCTCAGCCAATCAAGGTGGCTGAAGGTTGAGGTGAAGAAGAAATAGGAAGAGGTGAAGAAGAAGATGATGATGCCTGTGACTTACCAGGGACAGGGGAGTGTATTTAAGAGGTTTAGATCAAACAGGTAAGGTTTGTTTTATTGCAAAAGGGACAT
Organism: Pyxicephalus adspersus; assembly: GCF_032062135.1. Taxonomy (NCBI): domain Eukaryota; kingdom Metazoa; phylum Chordata; class Amphibia; order Anura; family Pyxicephalidae; genus Pyxicephalus; species Pyxicephalus adspersus. The sequence goes on along the minus strand of NC_092871.1, from coordinate 6,603,554 downwards.
CACCTGTGTCTTCAACAATAAAGTGCCTCCCTGCTTACTTTGTAGCTGCAGGAACTGAATGACCTTGCATGCCCTTGTGCAAGAGTTACACCAGCCCAGCCAATTAAGTTGACCAAAGACTGAAACCAGGAAGATGAGAAAAAAAGAGAGGGGTGCCCACTACTGCAGAACTCTTTTTAAAAAGATTATCACTTACCCCTAATTCCGCAGAGCCCCCTATCAAGCTGGAGATATCCTCAATTGGGTCCTTCAGAAGAAGCGCAGGGTGCTGCCATCATCTTCTATCTTCTTGCTTCTTCTGGCCACATCACCCAATCTCGTACCTGCTGTAAGGGGAACAAAAAAGTGCTCATCTCAAGGTGCTACCATTGACTGACAATTTCTGGTCAAATGGGAGGGAGAAGCTATGCCTATACCTATGGTTTGATTAATTAAAATTTTGAGTGCATTTATTCAAAGAAATATTAAAACAAAGTACAACAACAAAATAAATGTGCATATCACTAGCCTCAAGACCACATGCAGAGTTATCTACACTAAACAATGATGTATATAAAAATTCTGACGCATTTCCTGGGAAACTCACTTCTTCAGGGAATATATTGTGTACAACTAACACCATATACAACCTTAGGTGTCCATTTAGGGCCGGGGTGTAAAAGACCTTTCAATTAAGTAGCATGAGCCAAACATTGACTATCACCAGGGCATGCAAGGCATGTGTGTCCATTTCTGGTCAAATGGCAGGGAGAAGCCGCAGAGCAAGGACAATAGACAAACAGGAAGCTCATTCTAGAAGGGGTGGCTAGAAAATTGTCCCACTTACCTTTTTATCTGGTCAATGGTTTTTGTTGGTTAGCATTTTTTGGAACTGTTAGGGATCTGTGGTGATCTGAAAAGATTTAGAATTTCTGGTGGCTTTTGTTGGCCTTGTAAAAACTTGCTACCAAACAGAGGTCAACTGGAAATGTAGTTCTTCACTTTTGGCAGATACATGTTGGCTTTACCATTGGCTCCCGGTCGAAGGTTATATTTATGTTTCAGTTGGAATTGTTTTCAAGCTGTTGGGGTGCAGCTGGGAATGGAGTGGAGACCCCAAGACCCTTGTCTGGCAATGTCTGATACATGTTTAACTCTAAGTTCTTCAAAGGCTGCTGTGGTCTATGTAACCACATAGCTTCCCGTACCATAAACACAAGATTAGGAACAAATGTGACTGTTCCTTGGAAAAGTATACAGGTGGCACTTTGTGATTTTTACAGCCCTGTTTCAAAGTAAACAAAATGGCACCTGCTTCTTCTGTTAAAGTGATAGACTATGTCATATGTCTCTGGGCTGCTACATTGGCATGTTTGTCTCTTCCCTGGTACCTGGCTATTTAAAGCACCAATGCTAAATAAGTGTTAAAAGATGTGATACTGTCCCAAGGTGTGCTTTGTGATTATGACTTATGAAATAGATTCAACCTCCCACAGCGATACAGCTGAGTGCATAGTCACCCACTGTGCCAACATGTTTCCAAGCAATAGAAACTATTAAAAACTAGTATCTATACTTTCTAATACAGGAGATGTGTATGAATCCAATCATGATCTATTCATTAAAATATTATTTCAATTTATGAAGCTGGGATAGCTTCTAAAAACACATCCATCAATCTCCTACCCATACCAACTTTATAATTATTCTGCATTTATAAAGCACCTTTATTATTTGCAGGAACAGTGTTCGTAATCTTGTTACTAAATTTCCCCCAAAGGACCTCACTATGTAACACCTTACTAACATTCCTGACCCCAAAAATGTTAAAATGGCCAAAGAGGCAAAACTTATACAGAATTGCAGAAAGCCTTTTAAGAAGTGTAGAAGAGCCATATTAATGGTTTTGAAATGGGATATCCCACAAACTCATATATTGTAGATGTGACCGTCGGATACTTGCTTATTACCCACTTGGCTAATAAGTCTAGGAAATAGTGTAATAGGTCTAAGAATAGTGTTTTGGGGAGGTCAGTTAACGAGAGGTCAGTTAACCTTCCAGTGTGTCTTTGGGCTGTGGAATGAAACTGGCATGCCAAGAGGAAACCTATACAACTACATAGAGAACATACAAACTACATGCAGATAGTGTCCTGGCTGAGATTAGGACATGGGACTCCAGTGCTGTAAGGCCATAGAACTTGTCATCTGTGCTCACCAGGATGTTAGGATCCTCACCAGGATGTTAAGATCCTCACATACAGGATGCTATCATCATAAGTACTCACCTAACAATCCTTGAATAAAGAAGAGGTTTTTACCCAAAAATTGTGATTAGCCTGTACTTGATAGGTCATTTGTTGTAGCATATATATATATACTTTGTCAGCTCCATTATTAATATATAGTCCAATAGTACTAATTGTATTACTGTGCTAGTTATTGTTTGAGATGGATGAATAAGACAATGCTTAGTACTTGAATCACAAAAATCTGAGCAGTTATATTGTCTGATTTTATAACATTTTATTTGGGGTGTTTCCAGTTGAAAGTACTGATAAAATTACAACTTACAAAGACATTGTAGACAACTGTGCTCCTAGAACCTTTTGGTCACAGTTTGATGAAAACCCTTTTCTGCTCCAACATAACTAATTGAAATGTTAAGTGGGAGCCAAAATCAGTTCCTGAACTCACAAATGCTCTTATGGGCAAATAGGGAAAACGTCTACAGAAATTATGACGGCTGAAAGCCTTTCAAGAAGAGTAAAGGCTAGCCAGACACCGGTGCATCAATCTAACGTTGCACCCTTCACCTATAGCAAGCCCCCGCTCAGTCTCTGGAGGTCAGATGCACCGTCCTAGAATATGATTGTCCCCAGAATATCTTTGTGACTGACAGAGGACCAAGAGCCCACAGATAATGCAATACAAAGAATTCCAGCACAGACAAGTCTAGAATACAGAGCCAGAGGTCGTACATGGGTAGTCTTTCCATCGGGAGAGGTATCGAAGGGAGAAGAGTTGGGGTCACAGGCAAAGGTTGGTCAGGGCAACATAATGTCCCAGGGTCAGGAAAAGAGAGGATGTATAGTCCCAGCAGCCAATGGCAGCACAGAATTGAGCTAGGGACTGTTCTGCTCCTAAATCCCCCCCCCCCAGAGTGTGCCCTAGGGATGCCAAGAAGTTTCATTTCAGACTGCACAGCTAAAGGGAAGCAGGAGATGCTTCTATTTCATCGTTCTCCTTGCTGCTGCAAGCGTCATCGCTGGACAGAATAAATATGAAGTATGCTGTGTATACCTGCAGAATATGGCAAAACCTCACTGCCCACTACAAGTTTAATTCCACTTTATTAGGGAAATAGATATTAGGGAAATACATAGGTAATAAAAAGGGGATCTTTTCCTTAACTTTGGGGGAATTTTAGCTGACTTCTTGCTGCAACACCAGGAAAGGAACTGAAAGTTAATATCAATGAATCTTCAATGAAACACAGACAGAAAAAAATTGAAATGGGTTCTGTTTATTTTTTGCAATATAATGTTAAAGAAAAGTTTGGCTTGGGATAAATTTTATTTTATTAGATATGTTTTATAGTACATCAGGTAATATCTTTATAGCAGGTACATATGGCATTTTTATGTATAGTGTTGAATTATAAATGCACATGGGGACATGTTTGCTCTGTGCATATGCAGAATCTGCTGCTTGTTTAGTGGTGCTGTCACAGGTTGCATCTTGCAGATCCTTTTATCTTGTTACAATTTTGCTTTGATTGAAAACACCGCCATTGTGCAGTCTACAATGAGAAAAAACGTAAAAATGTTCCTGGCATCCAGAGACCATGCGATCATTGCCTAGGTCATATCATGCATATTGGGAGAAGCAGGAAATAATATTGTTATTTGGTATTATTAACATATACCCAGTCCATTTATATCCATATAGAGAACTTGCTTCCCAATCATATGCTTTAAGGTCATTAAAAAGGACAATTAACCTCCAAATAAGGAAAGGATTCTTCACTGTAAGGTCTGTGAAAATGTGGAACTGGCTGCCTCAGGAAGTATTTTTAGTAAGTTCTATAGAAAAAGAAAATACTGGATGATTTCTAGAAGCACAGAATACAACTGAGTTATAAAGCTTTCAAGTAAAGATAACAGAGACTGTTGATCCAGAGAACATACGATTGCCTCATGGAGTCAGGAAGAAATTTATTTCCCTTTTGTAGCAAATTGTACCAGTGTTTTTTTGCCTTCCTCTGGATCATCTATGTCCATAATGTTTTTATCTGGGATATGTTTATTTCCCTAGTGGTTAAACTTGATGAATGTATGTCTTTTTTTAACTTAACTAACTATGTAACTATAATTTAAAGAACCTTTTAGTAAATTTGCACATCTACATAATGGATTTCTGATATGTCACCATGCTGAGCTAAATATATATAGTTTAATATTATTATTTTGTAATAAAGCTGCCCAGTCCAATGCCTTTGCCTAGGCTGAAATGGCATTATCAGTCCACTGTAGGTATGGGTCTCCTCTCCTCCTATTGTATCAGTTCAGAAGCAGAAAGGGGGCTGATCCATGGTATCATAGTCAAGAACTGCCCTGGCACCAGGATATACATGATTGTTCCACCTCTTAATATACACATAGGTAATCAGGTTGAAAAGGCATCAAGTTCAATCACTAGGGAAAAAACCGTACTACAAACTTCATATCCCATAATTAACCCTTCTATAGACATAGGTAATCCGGGGGAAGGCAAATCAACCTTTATCAACACTGGTTCAGTTTGCTTCAACAGGGGAAGAACATTCTTCCTGACCCGCTGGTTTAGCGGTCTTTGTTGGTTTTGTTTTAAAACTTTAACACCCAGTTAAGTTCTCTGCTTCAGCATTTTCCTAAAACAATCTATAGTAGTTGCTAAAACTACATCCCGAGAGCCTATTCCCCATTTTCACAGACCTTACAGTGAAGAATCCCTTCCTTATCCGGAGTTAAACTTCTTTTCCTCCAGACTCAAAGAGTGCCCCCTTGTCTTTTGCAATGACCAATGAGCTGGCATCTCAGTCCAGAAAGTAGATGGTGACCCTGGATGATGTCTGACCAAGATTGGACCCATTGGAACCAAGAGAATCAGATGTATGTATCATTGAGGTAGTACTGTAATCTCCATGATAGATAATAAATTATTATTATTATTATTAAACAGGATTTATATAGCGCTAACATATTACGCAGCGCTGTACATTAAATAGGGATTGCAAATGACAGACTAATACAGACAGTGAAACAGGAGGAGAGGACCCTGCCCCGAAGAGCTTACTATCTAGTAGGTGGGGGAATTTCACACACAAAAGGATGGGAGATATGTAGTGTGGGAAGTAGTGATGGTTTCAAATACCTTGAAGTGCTGAATATACACATTGGCTTAGCCCATATACAGGTCTACTTTAATAACTTCACTTGAATCAGCATTCCAGAACACACAACTTTTAGAATTTGGCAGCTTGTCCTTCCTCCGCTGACATAGAAGATGAAAGTGGCCTTCATTTGCCTTCCATTAATCAATTACGACTCATTTGTAACTGATTAATTGTATGTTACAGCATTGCAGACACTCAGCACTGGAAATCCCCAAAGGCCAGGCTGCCGGAGCCACTCGGATCCCAGCAAGACGGGTGTAATTGTATGTCACAGAAGAATCAATAAAACTTACCTGTTAATGCATTAATTGGACGCACTTTTGTATGTAAAGGGAACATCCAGCTTTCCTGCATAATATTAAATCACAGATTTTCTTGGTCCCATACCATTAAGAGGGGAGTTCTATGGTCCTAACACATTTTCCAATTCCATTGCTTGAGATTAGATTATTGAACAATGCAGACTTGAAAGTTAGTTCATACAGAGAAAACTTCTGTGCAACTGTAATCACTCCAACCAATGAGAGGTGACAGGGAATGAAAACACACACATTTCTACTTCTGAAAGAACATTTTGCACATGAAGAAAGAACGGCACAGATGTCATTTAATGACGGTACGCGAAGTGTACATCCCTTGTTTGTTCAAACAGTATGTATTTTATTGAGTTATTCATGCTGAACACAATATGACTATTCACACACAATCTGTTGAGATAGACATTTATTGAAGGAAGTGGATTAAAAACATGTCCAGGGAGCAAAAAGTTTACTAGAAATCATACACTAGGGGGCGATGTTCTCTGCAGAAAAAAAATGATATCAATGGGGTTAATTGATTGGGTATTCTTTGCAACTTTCACCTGTCCTAATTTTTTTTTTTTTAGTACGTCAGTTCCAATAAGACTGGTGCTGTAAATCTTCAGGTCCTTTTAAAGAGACAGGTTTCTTATAACAACAAAAATGTCTACAGCAGAACTTGATACTGTATATACAACCAGATGCTAAATATTAGCAATCAGACAGGACACAGAAAATGTCCCTTCTGCAATAAAACATATTTACGTGCCTGATCGCTCTCTTTATCTGCCAGGTTTCCCTGCACATTTTGGCTTCCCCTGCAGCTGCCGGGACTGAGTGGTTCCCCATGCACCTGCGTGGGGGTTCAGTCATTGTAGCCTGGTCAATCTAGATGGCTGAAGACCCAACTCTAGGAAAAAGACTGGGTGAAGGTGGGGGTACCTGTTCCTCAGTGAGGACAGGTGAGCGTAATTAAATAATTGCAATCAGGCAGGTGAAGGTATTTGGATGCAGTACCTGGGGATAACCCACACAAACCCCGGGGGAACCTGCAAACGCCAACCATACTAGGCCATCCAGATTTAAAATGATGATCTGTGCTTTAATCACCAAAATGTAAACAGCAGCTCCATTCACTTGAATAGACAAACTGATTCTCTGCTTTTGTAACCATGATTGTCTTTTGAATGTGATGGTAATTGGCAGATAGATTTTAATTGCAGCCGCTGTTCTGCACTTTTAAAGCCAGTACCCTCCTATAAAAAATAGGACCCATAGTGAGGAATATTGGAAGCTTCCAATGCATGGAAGTAATATATAATAGCAAAAAATATTATGGTCAAGGATTTTTTTGGAGGTGGTGTGTGTGTATGGGTGGGTAATATAGAGATAAAAAATACCTAGAAGTGTTACAGGTACATTTTATTGGTGTGTACCTAACATGAAATATCCATCTGATGCCCAGGTTTGCTTCAAAGTATCAAATGATAAAAACAGATCCATCAATGAAAAGGACAACGTTCTGTAACCTTGCTAGGAAATATGTTGGCACAGCGGGTGACAATGAGTACAGATGTATCGCTGTGTTTATTAGCGGGGGGAAGTCTCTGTTCTGTACAGAGAATGAGTCAGAAGCACACAAAGCACACCTAATGGCAGGATCACATCTATCAACACCTCTTTACCACTGTAGCTATAGATAGCCAGGTACGAGGTAATAGACACACATGTCAGTGCAACAGCTGAGAGACATCTGACCTCGTCTGTCACTGATGTAGCAGATGCAGCAGGTGACTCCTCACAACACAGGAATGTATAAATAACAGGGTACCATCTGTGTACTAGAATAAAAATAATCCGTATCATTTACGTACTACAAGTATTAGCTCTAGAGATTTGGAATAATTTAACAAAGACGGTTTACCTTTTTATTGTCTATGTAGCATTGTTTTTTCATTTGCAAGTGCAGTTACATGCAATAGAAATGTGCAAAATATTGCAACACATTGGAAACCAATAAATGGTATTATTACCTGAAAAAAAAGGTGAAAGGGTCTCTTTAAGCATTCCCAAAAATACTATATCAATGTATTATGAAAACGAATATGAATACGAATGTGGACACCCCACCAAATGATTGAGTTCATCTAAGGGGTGCTTGTAATACTTTAGCATACAAAGAATCTTTGAAGAATTCTGTGCTTCCCACCTTGTGGTAATGGATTGGAGAAGGCCCTTTACTTTTTGGCATAACTGTCCCCATGTGTACACAGCCGGTTCCATAAGTACATGATTTAACCAGTTTAGGTTGGAGGAACTCAATATCCTGCACAGAGCCCTGACCTTAACCCTACTGAACACCATTGGAATGCCAATTTGAGCCAAGAATGCCAACTTTAAGCCAGATCTTCTTATCCAAGACCCCACAAATGTTCTTTTGGCCTCCCAAGAAGTGAGGAAGCTATAAGAGCCAATAAAGGGTGTTGGGGGGGAGAACACTTTATAATAATTTTCTTAATTTTAAAATAAAATGCCCAACAAACGCATATATATTGGGTACTATATGTAGGTTCTTAAAAAAACATTGACTGGACACATACATTTTAAAACAAAGGGTGCTTGCCTTCATTGCCACCCACAATATAGTGTTTAGTGTCTGTGCAAGAAATCATCAGGTATGGGCAGTTGAGACGAGAGCAGTGGTGTGCTTTAAAATTGGGTACAAAATGTCACCATGATCATCATCAATCAATCATCATCAATCAAATACCTGGATTACTACCTTGCTATCCATCAGATTTCAGCAAAACTCCACCACTGCTAGCTTTGAATCACTCACTGATGGTCAAAGCTATATGGTCAATGAACAACTACGACTTTGCCACACCACACAAACCCCTCCAACTGACGCACCATAAATACTTTACTTTGGAGATGAATTGGAATTCTGATTGTGAGCCAGGTCTTCTCATCCAACAACAGTATCTCATAAACACTCATTTGGAAATTTGGTTACATATACCCAAACATAATTTGGAAAACCTCCTTCGAAAAGAGGGAAAGATAATGGGACTCCATTTTAATGTCTATTGTTTTGGAGTGAGAAGTCAAACAAGCTCCTACAGGTTTGAAGGCCAGGTGTCTACAAACATTTCCACATATAGGGGTCTATTTGTCCATCGATTTGGCCATAATTTGTTTTTTGTTTTCATTTGGATGCATTCCATTTCCCATTTAGAGAATAGAGAAGTGAACACATCTAAACAAATAAATGGCTGAACCACAACTGAATGTTTGTGGACACCTGGTTGTTGTTGTAATTCTTAATTTCAAATCAGCCCTATACAATCTGCATCTACAAAAGCTGATCCCAATCTTTATCTTTGAAATGACTTTGTTTAGTATACATATAAACACATCTCCGCATCTTTCATATGCGTCCTTTAAGGGATTTTATTATTAATTATTATTATTATTATTATTATTATTATTAATAAACAGGATTTATATAGCGCCAACATATTACACAGCGCTGTACATTAAATAGTCTTAAGTTTGGAAATCTTTCCTGAACTTTTCTACATTTTCCCTGCTTATTGAACCCACACAATCCAGAGTTCCCCTAAATTTTAACAATGTCTCACATCAAGGTGCCAGGTGTCAGTATTTTTGATGAAAATGCCTCCCTATGCTTTTTGTATTCTTTCATTTCAGGCAAACCACACAGGTTGCCAACACCGTCTCTGACATTCCCCTCATTATTAGGCAACAAATCACTTCCTGCTAAATTAAACAGTGCGGTGGCTGCACGAAAAAGTCTGATAATATGGACATTGATTGCGGAGCCGACACCTGAAACTTATTGAACCTTGAAGTCATTGCAGGGTCTCAGTGCTCCAATAAACAGGCAAAGGATGAACATTTCACAGTGAACCAATATATTATAGCAGTAAAATTGATTTCTCAGTAAAAATATGACACTAGCGTTATTCTAGCTGGGACTGTTCAAAGCGAACCAATAATCAAAATTTTAACACTATGCAAAAGTGTGGCTTTCCCTTTTACTTAATGTTTTTTTTTTATATTTACTATTTACTTCTTTTTATATGTTTTTTTTTAACTTCGTACCCCTTCCATCTTTTACAGTAAAGAGTAAAAGGGAAACCTGAGGCCTCCGGGGAGACATACGTCACATATCCCAGGGGGCTGCTGGCTGCTCTTTCTGTGGATGCCCAATATCAGCCACTGTGTCCCTGGGGGCCTTCTTTAAAAGCAAAGAAACAAGCCTACATTTTCACGTATGCACATATGAGTTCAGTGCTTATTTATTTACATTTGGTGGAAGACATATCATCTGATCATTCATGTTCAATGCAAGTACAGTACATAAGAAAATGTCAGCATTGGACATAATAGAGGGCCATGGAAAGAAGATGGATGGAAGAAGAAGATGGAAAGAAGACAGATTAGCATTAAGTCAGTGCAGCATGTACACTGTTTGGAAGCTTTCAACAAGAAAAGAATTCTTAATAAAAATAAAAATCAGTGCTCTTCCTACTATGTAGGGGGTGCCTAGGCACTCCTGTGCTTATGGATTTGAGCTGCATATCTGGAGTGTTAGATCTAAGGTAATGCTATCCCTGACTGCTTGTCTATAGAAATTTGGAATAAAATTTGGTGATGGCACCCCTCTGATAAGCACTGCCCTTTTTGCTGGTTACCTCTACAGAGATTTACAGTGCAGACTGCAATCAGCAATGGAGAAAAGTGGCAGTTTTACAACCCAGAATATATGACAGGACTACAGAACAGCTACCATATGTATTAAACTATAAACTGAGATTTTACCCTCAAAATGCCATTAGAAAAAAAAATTTGGTTTATACTCAAGTTACACCAGTAGATGCTGCTGATTCCCCATGTAAGATGTGTAACAAACCCACTTAACATGAAGACATGGCTCCATCTACTGGTGGCCAACATTAATGCTTAAAAGAAGTATAAAAAATCTTTACCTTGTTTGTGCAAAGGTAATATACATATAAAAAATGTTTTAAAACATTAAATGTATGTATTTCATCACAGTAATTTTATTGGCATATATGTAGCTTACTGTTTTGAATGGTAATAGTGAGCGCCACATATTTGTTTCCTAGGTTTATACTCAAGTCAAATCGCTTTCCTGTATTTTCAGTTAAAAATAAGTGCCAGCATTTATATTCAGATTGGATTATATTTGAGTTTATACTTTTCCTGTCATAGCCATGAATTAAGGGTTACAATCTGTAGTTCAACTGTGCAAAATGCAAGGATACGTCCATGCTCACTAGAGTTCTTGCATGATGAACAAATATTTATTTGCTCCTATCAAACAAATATGACGAAATGCTTTAATAGAATATTCAATAGACCAAAATGGAACAAATAAAAAGTGTTCATTGTTCCGATTTACATACACTTATTGTGTATTGTAATCCTGATACACACATCTACACGCAGTATAATGCAGCACAATTAATGTAGTCACGGGCTGTAAAGCTGACGCATCCATGGCAAGACGGTGATAAACATATTGCAAGTTGCCTCCCTAGGACAACATAAACACGAAAATAAACCTTAGAATCAAAACACATTCATCTCCATGAAGAAAACTTGTGAAGAACTTAACAGACACATCGACACAAGCAACAGAAATACTAAATTTCCACAGAAGCTGAAAAACACACCCGTCCTCAGCTGAAAAAAAACAAATATAAAATAAGAATGAGCTTTGCCTGGCGTACCAGCACAACAGATGGCGCCTTTCAGAGCTGTCGATGGAATGTAAATTCAGAAAAGTGTGAGCTCTTTGTCAAAAAAAGTACTTCCTTCTTATTATTTGGAAACATCGCCACTGTGTGCAGTCACGCAGCATCGAACATGCGTGTTACACATCTGCAATGCTGTGCTAATGTGTGGAGATATTTGTAAATATTCGGTTTCACATGATAATCACTTTCAGGCTGATTCCCATGTTGGTAGATCATTGTCATTCTATTATAAAAATTGCAAAGTCTAAATACCTGATTTATTATTCTCCAAGAGAAGATAGACTATCATTGGAGAACCTGGGAGATTCGGCAAACTTGGAATGGATATGCTACAGGATTGAAAACATTTGCCAAATGAATTTTGGTTCACCCATGATAGTCTATCCTCTCCAGTTTTGGAAAGCTGTAATATTCAGGCTCTAAGTGTCTCCTTCAGAGTAAGCCACAAGGGGTGATGGGCTGGTAACTCTGGTGGCCACTGGACTACTTTGCTGCAGGGACAGGACCAGGTCCCAGCCCCCAGACTCCCCCCATCAGGAGCATGAACAAAAGAGGGCTTCAGTGTAGGGACAACCAGGGATCAAGTACTTGGTAGGCTGGAATCAAGGTCAAGATAGCCCAAGGTCAGGGCAGGAAGTAGACAGGGGCAGGTCTCTGAAAAGGCAATTGGGCTGAGTAAAGTAGCAGGTAACCTGCTGAGGATCCAGCAACTAGAACTTAGAGGTCTAAATACGAATAGCAGCCAATAGTAGGGCAGGATCATGTCCTAGAACTAATCTGCTCATTGGCTGCAGGACATACTCTCAAATCCCATCTTTTTGCACACAGTATGCCGGGGATGCCGAGATGGACACAGTGCATATAACTAAACTGAAACTGGGGATGCAGCTTAACAGAGGAGCTGCAGGTGGAATGGTAGCACACTAAGGAGCTCATCTCATTCTCACTCCAGTAACAGAACAGTCCCTGTTAGCACACAAGCATGGCAGCACAACACATTAGCCCTTTGTTCTGCTTCTTCTTGTTTCAGTCTGGCATTTGCTGTACAGGGACTGCCAGGTCAAATGACTGCTTGTTCTTCCATTTCTTTTTCCTAACTCTCACAAATAAACTAACCAATGTGAAACCAGATCAATGCATGGTATGACACTGTGGGTTAAATTTCGGGGCAGAGGTCTAATGCTTTATAGGTTTTATGGAAGGAGGTACAAAGCCAACTTTGAGAAAGGAGCCTTGGTTTAAATTTGGCTTCATTCAAGACTTTTTCCATCAAGCTTGGTGACTTATTGGAAGTACACCACTCAAACGTGTGGTATTCCATTCATTAACTTACTTTGGCTTCAATACTTGGCTTTGAAGTTCATTCTGCACACCTTGCAGCAACATTAGCAATTTGGTCATCATTGAAATCTCCTGTAAAGCCTTGAATTTCCTTATGTGTATTCAGATCACGACTTCACCACAGTTCCATCAGCTTTCATTCAACTGGGTGGAAATTGGAGGGAACCATTGTTTGAACCGGGTTGGGACAGAAGCGACAACAATCATATTAAATATTATTATTATGTTATAAAATAAATAATGTAACATGAGCTGTTTACAGCTAATTTAAAAAAAAACACCCTAATTATGCTTTACTCGTTAACTTCATTCAGGTAAAATGGCAAATTTAATGATACATCCTTATTTTCATTGACATTTCTGCAAAATGTGCTCCTTCCTAATCAGCGGCTTCTATGCAAATATAACATCAGCTTTTTTTTCTTATGCTGTGCACACTTATAATCCTTGCTTTGTTTGTATACAACTGTCTGGAGTACAAAGAGCAGCATGTCTGGCATCGGAGAATCGTCCAGATGTGCAAACTGCTTTTTATAATTGGTTGGCTGGGATCACATGTAATGGGGAGGGAATAGACTAGTTGTTTGAGAAAGGAGCCTTGGTTTAAATTTGGCTTCATTCAAGACTTTTTCCATCAAGCTTGGTGACTTATTGGAAGTACACCACTCAAACGTGTGGGATTTCATTCATTAACTAACGTTGGCTTCAATACTTGGCTTTGAAGTTTATTCTGCACACTGAGGCTTCAATTCCAATAATGATGACCCTAAGTTGTCAAAATTATTTATAAAGTTCATCCAACTTCCTTTCACCCCAGTACTAAAGGATCCCTATACACTTCCTTTACACTTGTTCTTCTAATATATCCATCAATAGCAAGGGACAATATGACCGATCTGGACCTTGCAGCAACATTAGCAATTTGGTCATCACTGAAATCTCCTGAAAAGCCTTGAATTTCTTTATGTGTATTGCTCAGGCTTAAAAACAAGAATTTGGACATGGTGAACGATGAGTTTTTTTGGTAAAGAAAGGCAAACCTAGCTCTATATAATAAACCTGGCCCAATGCAAATGCTAAGAGGAAGCTCAGAGCTGTGGTAAGCTGCAGTATTCAGATCACAACTCCACCACAGTTCCATCATCTTTCATTCAATTGGGTGGAAATTGGAGGTAACCGTTGTTTGAACCGGACGGGGGCAGAAGCGGCAACAATCATATTAAATATTATCATTATGTTATAAAATAAATAATGTAACATGAGCTGTTTACAGCTAAAAAAAACACCCTAATTATGCTTTACTCGTTAACTTCATTCAGGTAAAATGGCAAATTTAATGATACATCCCTATTTTCACTGACATTTCTGCAAAATGTGCTCCTTCCTAATCAGCGGCTCCTATGCAAATATAACATCAGCTTTTTTTTTCTTATGCTATGCACACTTATAATCCTTGCTTTGTTTGTATACAACTGTCTGGAGTACAAAGAGCAACATGTCTGGCATCGGAGAATCGTCCAGATGTGCAAACTGCTTTTTATAATTGGTTGGCTGGGATCACATGTAATGGGGAGGGAATAGACTAGTTGGGTTCAACTCCTCCATAGATTACCTTTATCCTGAAGCTGGTGTTCTCTTCCTTTATTGATTACATTGGCATTTGGTGCATTCTATTACCGATATCATCAAATGTTCATTTAATCTGTACTGCAGAGGTGTCAGGAGCAGAATGCACAATTAGAGGAACTACTGATGGATTTCTTGTGCCTTCTTCTTGCTCTGACAACATATTGATGTGCTTGACTTAGGTAGCCATGATTTTAACTTATCCTTTCCGATTGCTCCTTCTTTTCCACCCACAACCATCATTCCCTACCTTTGCCCCTGTACCTTCCCCATTAACTGCGACCACACCAACATTTTTGAGGAATGGCCTTTTTTAGGCCACTTTATTCCCATACAAACACAACACTTGTTGTTATAAGTTGAATTATCAATAGAAGGTCCTCCTGCTAATTCAACTTTTAACAACAAGTGTTGTGTTTGCGTGGGGCGGTCTTCACCACCATATTTTTTTGCTCCCAGCCGCATAGAACTACCACAGGCTAGGGAACGACACCTTACTTGCAACTGCTTTTACCATTATCAAAATCATGCCATTAACTCTCCCTTAAGGGGATGCCACACCAAGATGGCTCTCCCACTTTTTAAACACCCACCTACTGCTGCCCCCCAAGGATATCAACCCCACACTAGCCTCTTCACCCCACCAGAAGTTCACCCTTTTTAAAGGAGCAGGCGGGAGGGCAACTTTTCCTCTGTATTTTCTAAATGGAACTGACCCCTAACTTTCTGTTTCGCCCTCTTTTCACTCCCCTTTGTCTTAACCTAACCCTTTCCTAACACCTAGTCATGGTGCCCTTGGCCCTCTCCTTTCACTCGCTGACTCCAGCCATTACTGTTGGCTTAATGCAGAGGTCCGCAATTTTTTTCGGCCACTAGGCCATTTATGGGGTGGGCAGGAGCACACTGAGCCAACTAGGCCAGACTCTCTATGAGTCCCGCCCTAATGGATCCGGCCCCACTAGGAACGCCCCCTGAAGGGAAATCCCTCTCCTCCGTATGCATTGCGGAGGAGAGGAAATGTTCCCTTTTTACCACGGCTGGCGTTAACACTTCCGCCGCCACGGTAAATAGGGAACATTGGGAAGAAGGGAGCCACAGCAAGTGGAGGTTCAGGAGCCGCATGCAACTCCAGAGCTCCGGCGGTTCTGGCTCCAGTAGTTTGTTCGGCCTGATCCTGCCCGGTAACCCGCGGCCTCCAGCAAGCCATACATGACCATGAATAAACTGGATAAAAAAAGAAAAACTTCACTCCTACAGTGCAAAAGGATCATTCTATACTGTATGCCAAGGAACATGAATGGAAAATGATGGGTACAATCGTACGTTTATGAGTGTCAATTATTGGATGATATATTAGCAGTTTTCATTAAAAACAAAAAAAGGTAAAATTTTTGTAATTAAGTCACAACTACTATAATATATGGCAGAGCACAGGAACATTCTACAACGATGCGGCAAAGGGGGGTAAAGCAAGATTACATGCTTGTGGGCAAATGGAACTGACCCCTAACTTTCTGTTTCGCCCTCTTTTCACTCCCCTTTGTCTTAACCTAACCCTTTCCTAACACCTAGTCATGGTGCCCTTGGCCCTCTCCTTTCACTCGCTGACTCCAGCCATTACTGTTGGCTTAATGCAGAGGTCCGCAATTTTTTTCGGCCACTAGGCCATTTATGGGGTGGGCAGGAGCACACTGAGCCAACTAGGCCAGACTCTCTATGAGTCCCGCCCTAATGGATCCGGCCCCACTAGGAACGCCCCCTGAAGGGAAATCCCTCTCCTCCGTATGCATTGCGGAGGAGAGGAAATGTTCCCTTTTTACCACGGCTGGCGTTAACACTTCCGCCGCCACGGTAAATAGGGAACATTGGGAAGAAGGGAGCCACAGCAAGTGGAGGTTCAGGAGCCGCATGCAACTCCAGAGCTCCGGCGGTTCTGGCTCCAGTAGTTTGTTCGGCCTGATCCTGCCCGGTAACCCGCGGCCTCCAGCAAGCCATACATGACCATGAATAAACTGGATAAAAAAAGAAAAACTTCACTCCTACAGTGCAAAAGGATCATTCTATACTGTATGCCAAGGAACATGAATGGAAAATGATGGGTACAATCGTACGTTTATGAGTGTCAATTATTGGATGATATATTAGCAGTTTTCATTAAAAACAAAAAAAGGTAAAATTTTTGTAATTAAGTCACAACTACTATAATATATGGCAGAGCACAGGAACATTCTACAACGATGCGGCAAAGGGGGGTAAAGCAAGATTACATGCTTGTGGGCTTGACCAAATATTTTACAAACTCAACAAAATAGTTTTTCGCAGTGCACGGTGATGGCAGCAATAGTAACCCCAGAAAAATGACAGCGCCAGCAATCATAATCTCCAGCAAGTGTCAGGGACTGAAATAACTCCAAATACGTGTCAGTGACAGAAATATATTTTTAATATTATTATTAAAATGGGATTTATATAGCGCCAACATATTACGCACCGCTGTACATTAAAAAGGGATTGCAAATGACAGACGAATACAGACAGTGACACAGAAGGAAAAAACCCTATCCCAAGGAGCTTACAATCTAAGAGGGGTTTGTTGCAGACTGAAAGGTTTTCTTATGTGGTATTTGGCTCTTTGCAGACAATTAGCATGTGAGCCAATACATAGAGAGGATCATTAAGCAGATAAAATATGATGTTGTGAAGATCTTTCACGATCCTTTCCAACGACAAAAGACTGAAAGTTGCATGAACAAGCGTTGTACATACAGCACCATTCTGTTCTATGGAGAAGGGAGGGGGGGAGCGACGAAGTGGCTCCCAGCTGCGCTCCCTCCCCTTCACTACTATTACAATCGTTCATCATTCGGGGAAGTCGGGCAGCTGTAGAAAAGTCTTGGAGTTGTGCGTGTGATGAGGTTATGAGTGAGAAAGTCAGTTGTAGGTCATCAAGGGAAGGGAGAGAGTGGCTGGAGGGGAATTTTTCTATCAGGTCAGAAAGGTAAGTGGGATAAGAACTGTCGAGGGATTGAAGGCAAAGCATAGGAGCTTGAATTGGATTCTAAGGTGAAATGGACGCCAATTAAGAGAACTACAAAGAGAAGCAGCAGAAGAGGAGCGGAGGGAAGGATGGATAAGTCTGGCTGCAGCATTCATAATAGATTGTAGTAGATAGTTTGATTCTGTTTTATCCAAGTTAACACAGCAATGATCCGCAGAACATTTCAAGGCCAGCAATGATAATGCTCAGTAAGTGTCAGGGCTACCAATAACCCCAGCAATAATCCCACTAGAGGTTAGGGACACCCTTTACCCCCTTAAAGGTATCATCAATAACTTAGCAATACCCTGAGCAGCAAAAACATTTCCCCAGGACCTAACTACCTTTGCTCTGCCACTCCTGTGGGTCATGGGAATGATTCTTCAGAGCTGCAGTTTTTATCCCATTGGGCTTCCTCATGGCTTTCTTTTATTATGTCCCACCTTTCTCTTGGCAGGGGTGGGCTCTAAATCCAGTCTATGCAATCAATTAAGTTCTTTCCTGCTCTCCCTGTGCTGGGTTGTCTAATCAAACATTCAAGGAAACTCTGTGCAGAGGTGTTAGGAACTCCTCATAATGGGGACAACAGGTGGGTGTGGACCGAAGAACTCAGAACGGGAATAGTGGGAAGCTCCAAACTTCCTACTTGAGCACCCAAATTTGTGCAGATCATTGAACTCATCAAGAGAGTTGCTAAGGCATCAGTATGAACAAATTCAAGAACAACCCAATACATTCTCATATAAACTTTAACATAACAAACAAATTGCCATTTTGAAATTTGCAGTTTTCAGTATCCCCAGGATCCGGGCACAAAGATCCTTGTTCAGGTTCTTCTTGCTATTCAGAGACAACTGTCACCAAATTGTCCCGTGTTGTCACCCTAACTCATGCTGCTTCTCAAGTATAGAAAATGAATGGTTCTGTAGACACTCGCTGCGCCGGCAAGGTCCACCAGAACCAGGAAACCGGTTCAGAGCAGCGATGTGCAGCCAATGGTGGAGCCAAAAGAGAACTTGCCCTAAAAAATGCCATGCAACACTCAATAGAGGGAATGTAGAGAGAAAGAGGCTGCAAAGAGTAAAAAGGCGAAAAGAGAATTTTATAGACCAATAAACTAAACATGGCAATTGTTTATGGTGCACAGAGCTTTAACAAACCAAGTGTCACCCAGTTAGATTTTACATCTACTTTAAGCATCTTTCATCCGTCTGCTTTATCCTCCAAAGAGATGCATGGAAGAAGTAAAAACTTTTAAATACAATGTATCCATCACATCTTAATGTGAACTTGTGAAGATTCGCAACCCTCTCCACGGCTCATCTCGCCTCCAGAGAATCCTAAAAAATAACAAACAGTAATAATTATTCTGTGCTGAGCCATATACCAGTTCTTACATTTTCCTGAGCATTTTTACAGAACAAGCAAAACGTACATATTCATGATTTAACCAGCTGGCACACGATTTTCCTTTTTCCTGGCTTGTGGAATCGACAGCCCCACTGCGCCAGGGACCAACGAGAAAAGACCATATGCTATTTAGACAATGACAACTGCAAATGGCTAGGCAGAATTGCCTGCGACAGCACACAGAAGGTATTGACAATGTGCTAACAGTATTTTATGGGCCCATTCTTTATCGGGGGGAAAAAAACTAATTCGAGCACTTACCATCTGTAGGGTGCTATAACGACTTTTGGAACAAGCAGGATGGCACTTTCTGAGAATTTAAAACAAGCCAAAGTCACAGAATTTGTTGAACTTGTCTGTAACGGCAAACACATGATAGGGAAGCCATGATGACTTTGTTACTGTATTTGTACTATTCAAGGGTAACTGCTTATAGTGGAAGAGAATTCCAATGTTTCTGCAACACAAATAAAAGAACTAAATCGTTGCTTTGTTATTATGCCAAGCTCTGCACTGACAAACTAAAACAGGAAATCTTTTTGTTGTATTCCTGAAGTGCTCCTCTGATTCTGTGTGCATTCACCAAACAGGGGTCTTCATTCAAATGCTGCTGAATCATTTTTCACACAGGTGCTCCAATATGCATCGTTAGCTTGAAAATCAACCTCACCACCCAAACAACTGATATTTTCTAAACTAGAGAATAACAAATGGTATTTACATATTTTGAATATGTTTATCAAACTTTTATTTACAGTG
>NC_092871.1:6574540-6581903 GCF_032062135.1 Pyxicephalus adspersus | reverse complement strand
CCTTCCAAAGAGCCCCAATTCGGTCTGGCACCATCCTGTTTTTTTTTTGTCCCGGCACAGACGGGCTTCACCATCCTCTTCCATCTTCTTCTGCCTATGATCCCGTATGGCACATTGCAGGCACAATATTAAATGACGTATTCTCCTGTAAATGTAAGGATTAAAAAAATGATATGAGCATGCACATTGCAGGCATGCGCAGGAGGAGTAGCCCAAACATGACGTATGTATCCCAGGAGGTTTCATGCTGCTCCTTCTGCTGCGGCAGTATAGACAGAAGAGGAAGGGCCTCCCCAATCTTTTAAAGAAAGTTAAATAATTAAAAAAAAAACACATTTTTACTAAAACCCTTATCTACCATTTATTATAAAGTAAAAATTGTGGTAGTAGGTCCACTTTAAAGAATCCTCCATTTAAAATAATATACTTTGTAATTAATTCTAATTCAGTTTCCTAATTGACGCAATTACAAAAATAATGCAAAATCTGTTTTTCTGATGTCGTCTGACAATTTGAGCTCAGCCCGTATTTCTGACGGAAATGCTGACTGTCGGAAAACAAGGGCAGATGTTTAGTTTACATATAAAATGGTTGCCTTGGGCTTGCACAGTTGCTCAGTGTAGTAAGACTTATTTACTGCTGGAAGCATATTGCACGTTGCATTAATAGAGTGTAACTCCGCGGTGTTACAATTTCGGAATATCACACGCTGCCCTGTAGCTGTAGAACAGTTAGTCGCTCGTACAACTCCCAGGGGTCCTTATCTCCGGTACTGCTGATGCCAATCTATGTTGAAATCTTAAAGTTGCACTTCAGGCAGAAAACAAAAAAAAAAAACAGCATTTAATTCAGTTATGCAGTCATTAATAAATCATCAAATGTCTTTTGAAACTTGTCATGATATCATTAAATGTTTTAATCAAAAATAAAGTATTTTCAACACCCCTGAGAATAGTGTTGTCAGTGGGTGGCGTGAAAAATTGCTGGGGTGGGGGGGTTGTTAGAAAATGTCCCAAGTGAAAGAAAACCACTGTCAGTACATACATCTGGCAATGGACATGGATGGTCAGGGAGTCTGCAGCAGCCTTCTGCAACCTCGCGTCATTGGGTGCATGCATGTGCTCTCTATAGTCTTCTACAGCGCTATGTTACCCGATGGTTCCAGAGCGCCAGCAAAAGAGATTCACAAGCTCCAGAATTGTGCAGCATTGTCAACACCTGCAAGTAGATGTCTTTCCCTTGTTTTTGTCTACTATATCTTAGCACTGGGAGCTGAGGGGAGGGGGTATAGGCATCAAGCAACCTCAACTACTCTTTAATCTCCATTCAGCCTGTCAATCCCATCTTTGTATTTAATCAGGCTCAGACCCATATTAGTGCTCATCACCCATAATAGTGGTCAGGTCCTGCCCTGCTGTGGGTGCAATACTGTTTGATACTTAGAAACTTTTTTGTACATTAACATGAACTTTTAAGGCATCTTCTTGAATTGATCCCCATTATCACATTTATTTTTCAATAAAACAATATTTTTTCAAACATTAAATTATAAAACTTATCTTTTCATCTTTTTCACAAATGTAACAATGTACAAATAATACAGATTCAGTCCTAATTTCTTTGACGGGAACTCTGAGGAAGCAGAATTTGCAAAAGGCACCTTATGGAATCAGAATTTGTGAAAAGCGATTTCGTGAAGATCAAAATACATGTGTTATATATTAATGTTTGAATAAATGATGGTTTTATTTAAAAATTAGTTTGATAATGTGAATTAAAAAATACATATGATAATGTGAAAGTGCCATGTGATTGTACAAAAAAGTTTGTTTTTACAATCAGTTCAGATGAACTATAGACTATGATTATTTCTAACAGATATGATTGTAATGCTTGCTGTTTGATACTTGTTGCCGTCCCTCTGTTTGCCTGAACCTCCCCTTGCCTGACCTTCCTTCTGTTTGCTGCCTAGACCAACCTCTGATTATACGAGGGGGTGCTGA
Source organism: Pyxicephalus adspersus (assembly GCF_032062135.1). Classification (NCBI taxonomy): domain Eukaryota; kingdom Metazoa; phylum Chordata; class Amphibia; order Anura; family Pyxicephalidae; genus Pyxicephalus; species Pyxicephalus adspersus. The sequence goes on along the minus strand of NC_092871.1, from coordinate 6,579,900 downwards.
GAAGTTCCTGGCTTTGCCCAGAACAAAGAGAGCCAGAGTTATGAAATAACACATTTATTCCACATATTCCCCCGAGATTGATGCACTTGGTACATCGTAGTTGCAGCTTTTCTAGACCGTTCAAATAAAAGTCCTTTGGTTGGGCCGCAGACCAGCTCTCAGCAGTATCTTAGACGTCAGAAATGTCCTCAAAACTTTGCCCCTTCAGGTATTTCTTCAAATTTGGGAACAGATAATAGTCCGAAGGGGCCAGGTCAGGTGAGTAGGGGGGATGGTGGACCTATTGGAAACCCAGGGTGTTCAATTTGCAGCCACAACATTGGAGGTGAGTGCAGGTGCATTGTCCTGCAAAAAAAGGGTCCCTTTGGTCAACTTTCCACGGCACTTCGTCTTAATGGCCTCCTTCAACTGGTCCAGGAGGTTAGCATAATACTGTCCGGAGATACTAGAACTCTGAGGTAGGTAGCCCACCAACAGAATACCGTCTTTGTCGCCATGACAAAGAATACCGTCTTTGTCGACATGACTTTTTTGGTCGATTTCCAGGTTCGGCTGCTGAGACCCCCTTTGCGCCATTCCTTTGACTGTTCCTTGGTTTCATCATGGATGTGGAGCCAGGTTTCATCCTCAGTCACTAACCTAGCCAAAAAGTCCTGTACAGCATGGAAATGGGCCAAAACGGGTTTGGATCCTTCAACTCCTCCCTTCTTCTGATCACTATTCAAACATTTCGGCACCCACTTCGCTGAAAGCTTGCGCATGTCTAGGATAGTGGTGATAACAAACCCAACACGCTCCCGTGAGATGTCAAGTATCTGGGCTATCTTTTTTGCAGATATTCGCGGTCCTCAATAATTAGCTCATGGACAGCATCGCAGGTTGCTGGGTCAGTTGAGGTTGGGGGGCGTGCACTGTGGGGCTCATTTTCAACGGTGAAATGTCTTGAAATGTCCCAGTCTTGAAATGAAATATCCAGGTTTTGACAGTGCTGTAGGATAGACACTTCTCCCCCAGTGTTTGTGACATCTCAATGTGAATATTCTTTGCTGACTTTCCCTGGAGAAACAAAAACTTCATGACGGCCCGTAACTCCAATGACGTGAAACTTGCTTGTGCCTCTGCCATCACAGCTTCTCACTAAAAGAAAAAACAGTTTTAAGAATCACAAAGACCTGATATTTGCACAGCTACATACTAAGATATTAGGCTGTCATATGCCCCCACACTCATTTTTATTTTTCATCTGGAAGGGGGCAAAGCCATGAACTTCTCAGCACCCTCTAGTATTTTAACCTTTGGCCTTCTCTGTTTTTTGGATAATTCTCCTGGTTTATTGCTTTTCTGTGTATGATCTGAGCGTTGACCTGCTCTCTCCTCATGAATTGTATTTACCCTATTGCCCTGATTGTCACTGTGGAAATGTTGGTCTTCATGGGCTGTCCAATCATTGGATCCTGGTCCCCTTACAGAGGCCATTCATGTTTACAGGGATGGTGCAACTAGCTTCTCTAACAGGAACTTGTCTGTAAATGAAGATTACAGATCTAGGTTGAGGTCTGGTAACGCATTGGCCTTTGATCGGAAGCCCAATTATCACATTTTTTTACTACTTGAGACATTGGGACATATTCTTATGGGTCAGTAGTGGCTTTGCAATTGCTTTCATCTTGCAAGCAGGTGGCCAATATTACCAATCATACTTTGATTTATAGAAACAATACTTTTTTTTTTGTATCTAAATCAACTTCATGTAAAATTTACCAATTGAAGACCTCTGTAGTAGTTTATTCTTCATTAAGGAGCAGGGCAATGAACACGCTGTATTGCTTGCCTTCAGTAGAATAAAAAATGAGGTCCCATGGGTGCCTGGAGCCCAGGTAAATAAATAAACCAAAACATGAATGTTGTAGTTGCAATGTACGGAATGTGCAAAACATCAATCACTTCCTCTATTTCTCCTCTCTTTCAGGTTTCATATAGGTCATCCTTTGGTAAAGCTGCTTAAATCCATGGATTTTCTTTTGGAGAAACAGGTTTACACCTGACACAGTGCTTCTCTAATTGCAGCAGATTCCTAGGGGACAGCTTTCTGCAGCCAACTTACCTAGCCATTGTGAGGCCAGTATATGTGAGCGAGATGTACATGTAGTTCTAAAACTGATTGTAAAGGTTGTATGATGATCCTGCTGTGATAGTTCTTGTTCTAGTACTTCTGGTTATTTTTTGACTCTTAGTTGTGCTCCATGTGCTGTCACCTGTCACAATGACTTATGATTAGTGTTGCTCAAACATTCTTTTATTTGCTTTAAGTAACATTCAGCCAAACAAAGGCTGTGTTGTGCTGGACAGACACAGCGAGCAGGTCTACATTTCATTTTCTGTAAGGTTGTATTGCAAATTTGTTGTCCAAAAATCTATAACTATATTTATTATTATTTATGCTCTAAAGTGCCCTAAAGTTTGCATGTGCCTCTAAGTATTGAGTAAAAGTGAAAATGTGTTTTAAGGAAAATATGCGGTTTTGTACAATATTGCAAAATTTTGCAAAATTGTGGGAAAAGTAAATGTTTCAATGTCATTAAAGTATGGGCTCAATAAAGCCTACTGTCCCTTGGGAAGTAAGGTCATTGGAGCACAGAAAAGTCACTACAGCATAAGGTCATCCAAGGACAAAGGGTTATTGGGGAACAAAAGGTTGTAGCACAGGATCATTGAGGTGCAAAGATTCACTTTAGCATAGAGGACCGCTGGAGTACAAAGGGTAATTGGCATACAGAGTGCCTGGAGCACAAAATGTCACAGAAGCGCATAGGGTCAATAGAGCAAAAGTTCACTGGACCAGGAATCACAGGAGCACAGAGGGTCACTAAATCACAGGGTCACTGGAGCTCACAGGGCTAGTGAACCTCAGGAATCACTAAAACATAAATGGTCAATAGAGCATGGTATCACTGGAGCACACAGAGTCATTGGAGCATGGACTACATGCTCTGTATGCTTGCACTAACACCTAGGACAACGCTGCTGGCCAGAAGCAACCTTTAATAATGCACAAACCCTTACTAGAATAGATATTATTCCACAGACAAGCTCCATCAGCTAGTGGAGGTGTGAATACCACCTGAGCTGCCTCTGCTCCAGCACTTCCTCTGGGTTATTTTACCTGCTAATCACATGATCTCTATTTGTCACATAACCTCCTTTATATAATGAGGATCTATTTCCAGGTTTCCTGTTTGCTGTTCCCAATCTTGTTTCTTTGTTATACCAACCCTGGCTCTGACCTGACTACTCTTGATTGCCATCTGCCCTGACGTTGGCTTGTCTTATGCTTCTGCTTTTAGCTCTGAGCATTTGTCCTATCCAGGCCCTGCGTATATGGGGGTCACAACCTGGACACAGCCTCCTGAAGTCCATCACCCCTTGTGGGGTGCACTGGTGAAGCAGCGGGTTGGTTCCTTAGACTTTGTGCCCTGTACACATCCCTGCCAAGTGGGTGGGTGACACGGAGGGTTCACCACGCCTCCTGTGATTACAGTGACAAAAAATAAGAGGGGGCATAAAGGAACAAAACACAATAAAGGACAAAAAATATACCAGCCTGCTCTAGTGCACAATATGAGACATGCAAAGCTTCTGGATGTCAAGGATATTTAGGGAGCCCAGATTTGTCTGAAGTATGGGTGAAATAGCACTGAAGCATGGAAGTGTACTGGCAAGAAGTCCAAACGAGACCTTTACACTTCACTTATTGCCATTGATCTTGATAGTCCAACCTAAAAAGGGAATCTTGGGTTTGGTTTTGGAGCAAATTTGAGTGCATTCATCTCGTGGTTAATCAGAGCCTTCTGACGCCAGAGGATTGGAGCCTATTTAACACTCCTCTACTGGGTAAAAATCCTGAAAGCCTGTAGGTAACATTTTGGAAACCCCAATACATCACATTCCAGCCTACAAAGCCATTCTTTATTGCTTAATAAAACCAGAGCAGCCCCAAGTAGCACTCATGGGGAATTAAAGCAATAGGCCATTTATCTTTTCCTTTGAGCTCTTGCGTCTTCCAGGGCCCACCATTGTTAAACCTAATAGATTACTGCGCTCTGCCCCTTTAAGCGATTCCCACTACTGTTCCTTGGAGGACTGAATGGGAGATAAGTCTGGAAATTGCTCTTGACAGGGATTACTCTATATTCTACAAATGCACCAGATAGATAGATATGACTCTCATTCCTCCAAACATGATGGATTATTGTCTGTAAACAACAAATATTAGGGAGGCTTGCTAACCTTCACTTGGTTTTCTTATTGTGTCCGCGGGATGCGTCCCATGGCGATAACCTGACAGTTGAATGGATCGCCGCAACGAAGCCTGGAAACTAGAGAGCCAATGTCCGATCTTATCCCAGTGCAATTATGCCTTATAAGCGGCATTATTTATGGAACACTTCCTGATTCTAATCAGACCAGGCTGTCACTGATGGCTGGTCCATTGATAATAAGAAATGCGCTCTTTATCAGACAGATGGCAATCTGTTTGTTATAGAAACATTTTTATCTTTATTTGTCGCTTGAAAAGTGATATTCTGGACACATGTAAAAAATGCTTTGAGTCTAAACACCACACAGCTACTAAAATAATGCAAAAACAATTTTGAATGCATATCATCACATACAACACAATACGTGGCAACATACAAATCATGTTGGTTGCCATTCATTCCTAAAGCAGAAGTTAACTCTAGGAAAATTGTGACCAGGAAGGTCCCTAATTGCAGAAAAAAAAAAAAAATTACCTGTCTCAATCTCAGTTTTTTAAATACCCTTACCTGTCCGAATTCTGTCATGGGTGCCGCCAACTTCTTCTACTCTTTTTGGTTGCCAATCTAATGGCGTCTTCATTAGCTGGATGACGTAACGTTCAATGACTCCTGGCAGCTTGAGCATACCCCGACACTCTGCATTGAACTGAAGATTGTGAACCGGCGGGTAAGCATGGTTTATTGTAGAATGGTCTATTCTTCAATAAAAATAAACCTGTGTAATTGCAGTTTTTCCTACAAGAACTATAGTTCTGGTTTAATGGCACAACCAGTGCACTGGAATGCAATTCATTGCAATGTATGGCAATGCACTGCTGTGAGTTGTTATGCTTTAAAAGCACATGTACAACATTTCTGTACAATGTGGTGTGTTACACTGCCCATGCATGTTTTAAACACTAATAAAAATGTTGGGTCACAATAGCCCTGTCCACTGATACCTGAACTCAGGTAGCGGAGAAGGAGACTGGGGGTTGTACAGAGCTTAGCTGTTCTAGGGGGGAAAAAAATCTAAAAAATAAACCCGCATGACAGTGAATG